>NC_056744.1:1834766408-1834896408 GCF_019279795.1 Protopterus annectens
TGCCAAAGGGGATGACTATACACTTTTTGGCATTTAGCTTGAGGCCATGGCTCTGGCACCAGTTGTCTGTTTCTATGAGGCCCTTTTGGAGGATGCTTGTGTCGGCTGGAGAGTCGATTATGGCGGCCAGTTTGCAGTCATCTGCGAACTTGGTCAGCCACAGTCCTTCCGTGTTGGCCTGTACCTCCGAGAAATATATACCGGACAAGAGAGGTCCCAGGACTGAGCCTTGTGGGACACCACTTGTAACTGGTTTGAAGTCTGACATGGCTCCAGCAATTCTAACCATGTGGGTTCTGTCCTTGAGCCAGTTTGCAATCCATCTAGTGACATAGGGGTTTATATTTAAGCTGGTGAGCTTATCTATAATGCCCGAGTGGGGTATTGTATCGAAGGCTTTTGCGAGGTCCAGGTAGGCTGTGTGGACCACCTTCCCCTCGTCAGTGGCCTTGGTGACTGTTTCAAAGAAATCAACCAGGTTTAAGAGGCAGGATCTGCCCTTAACAAAGCCGAACTGGCTAGGATCCAGTTGTCTGTAGGTCCCCAATATCTTTATTTATGAGGTCCATGATGATCCTTTCCATAGCTTTGCAGACCAAGCTAGTCAGGCTTATGGGGCGATAGTTTCCAGGATCCGTTGAGGCACCACCTTTATGGAGAGGGACCACTGTTGCTGTACGCCACTCTTTGGGCACATATCCTGTAGTAAGGCTGAGATTGAACAGTAGTTTTATGTTTGGGTTTAGCTCTTCTTGGAGTTCATGTAGGATGCAGCCCGGGACACCGTCTGGTCCCATTGATGCTGTGTTTTTTGCTTTGGAGGACGGCTCTTACCTGAGCATCTGAGATGTCAGGGGGGCAGCACTCTGCTGGGATGGATATTTGCCCTTTTGGTGGGGAGGGGGGGGGAGAAGTTTGCGCTGAACCTGTCAGCTAGGATGTTGGCAATGTCTGTGCGTTCAGTGTATTTTTTGTCATTTTGGACTAATTCTGAGCATATCTGGGAATTACCACCCAGGTTCCTAACATAACTAAAGAAAGCCTTGTGATTATCCTCAGTATCCTGTGCAATTTTTCTCTCGAAGCTGGCCTTAGACAATTTTATGACTGCCCGTAGTTTTTTTGCTAATACTGATCAGTGATGCCTTCCCTTTTTGGGATTTTGCTCTATCATTTAGTAGCTTCCTCCTATTGTATAGTTTGTTTATGGCTGGGGTCCACCAGACAGGACGTCTGCCTTTGGAGGATTGGGTCTTGGTTTTATTTCTGATCGCATGAACCATGCATTCCTGAAGGTGTTCATAGAATGCGTTTATAAAGGATTCTGCGGTCTGGGCCGTATTTTCCACAGGCCATGGGGCTTTGATGGATTCCACCTCGGTTTTGAGGAGTGTGAAATTTGCTTTAGAGAAGTTTTTCACTGTGGTTTTCTGGGCAGGGGGTGGGGTCGGGATGTGAATATCCAGTGAGATTAGTTTATGGTCTGATCTTACCAGTGAGGGATACACTTCTGGTCTGGAGCATAGAGTCCCCATGTTGGTGATGATCAGGTCCAGTATGTTTTCCCCTCTTTTGTGGGAGTGGTAACACGTTGTTCCATAGCATTTGAGTTTACAAATTCTAGGAATCTTTGGGCTAGGGTGTTGGAGCTAGAGTAATGCTCCCAGTCTATGTTTGGGTAGTTGAAGTCGCCCAATATAATGGTGTTTGGAGAGACCTTCATATTTTCCAGTGTTCTCAGGAAGGCCGAGTGGGGTTCCTGTGTTTGGGAGGGTTGTCTGTAGCAGGCTATAAACTGGAAGGCAGTTTTACCCACTGTTAGTTGCACATGGATAGTCTCTGATGCTTCGTGCTTTGCCACCAACCTGGAGGTGTGGGTATCTTTGAATATCGATACTCCCCCTCCTTTTGTGGTTCGATCCAAGTTTTGGGGCTGAAAAGCATGGTATGAGGTATAACCTGGTAGTGCTGGGGTGCTCTCGGGAGCCCTGAACCAGGTTTCTGTTACTGCACAGATATCGATGTTCTCCATGCTAAGGAGAGTTTCGAGTGCATCTTGAGGTTTAGACTTCTGGCGTTGAGTAACATTACTCTTAGTTTCTTATCCCTTGTGATACCTCTGGAGGTGGGTTTGTCTTTTGAGCCTTGCCTAAAAAAGGCACAATGGGGGTAGCAAGAGCCTTTGCCAATATCCGAAAGCCCAGGGGTGACAGGTGCAAGCCGTCCCTAACGAAGCATCGTGGCTTGTCGAGCATATCATCCCAAGCTGACAGGCATTGGATCCCCTTTGAATGACACCAGTACTTAAGCCAGTTGTTGAAATTGATCATCTTGTCTTCATATTGTGGCATCACTCTTTGTGAGGGTAAGATGCTACTCAAGGTCTGGGTCATACCGGCCTGGGCTACATGCTCAGAGAGCTCCTATATGTCTCTTTTCATGTAGTCCAGGGAGGTACGTCTCAGGTCATTCACACCAGCATGGACAATGACTGAGTCATATTTGTACTTGCCTTGGAGTGACCTGAGTGCTTGTGTTATTTGGCGGATCCTAGCGCCCGACAGGCTGCTCACCATGACCCTCTCCTTGTTCAGCCTGGTGAGTGGGACGTCAGTGTGCCTGACTATAGTCACCTATTACAAGTGTATCAGGTGTGTTGTTTAGTCTTAAGGGCTGTGACTGTTCGGCACACTGGCTTTGTGAGATGTGTTGCACGTGTTTTGTTTTGGGGTAGCGGTTGCTTGGGTGTCTGCTTTGGAGGTCTCTGCTGCTTAGGCAGATCTTTATTTAGAGCCTCCGAGTATGTTTTTGTGTGACTATGTGTTTGGTTTGCTGTCGTGGTAGGTCTATGTGAGACTGGAATTGCAGTGAGTGTGGTTTCCTTCTCCTCCTGACTGGTTATGCCAGTACTGAGTTGAGAGAGCTTAGCCTCCAGTTTGGCTATATGGTTGCATCTCTCACATGGGTTGGAATTTGTTGGGAGGAGGAGAGGGTTGTCTGTGTACATGAGGCAGTTGTAACATTGCCTCAAGATTGCCAGATTCACCAGCTGGACCGGAGAGGAGATTGACAACTGACCTTTGGACATGCTAGAATAATATTGGGAATTCCTTAATAATTGAAAACAAGGGCCAGTGGGGAGTGAGGGTGTAGTGCTTTTAATTTTTAGTGCTGACTTATATAATTGCTTTAGTGAGCAAGTGCCAGGTAACTTAAATGCAAAAACGACAAACAGTAACTTTCTTTCAAGTGAAACAAAGTACATTAAGCAATGCAGATATCACTAGTGATCCACAGAAGCGCTGAGAAGCCGCATATTAGGTGGAATTAGCGTTCCAGGGAAATAACAAGCATATAAACAAAGCTGCTACAGCAAACAAGATGTACCAATTTCAGTAAGATACAGTTCAAATATTCAGGCACTATAAACCCCAGCTCAGAAGGGCAGAGTCCAGCCTCTTCTCCCACAAGAGTGCAGACCACAAACCTTCTTAATGTAAAATAACTGGCCTGAAGCCCAAGTGCTTAAACCAGAACTAATGCACTTTAAGCATAACAGCCACTGGGCTCTCAATCAGCAGCTCCCAACTTAGAAGGATGTAAGCTACCTGTCCTGCCACCACAGTGCATGCCACAAACCTTCCTAATGTAAAACAACTGGTCTGAAGCCCAAGTGCTTAATCCAAAAGACTTAGAATGATAGCTACACTTTAATCAAGTTACAACCAAGCAGTAATAAATACAATTGAATACTTTAGAGAATGCCTGGATTACTGCTCAAGTTACACAAATAAGGCTAGATCCAGCAGGCCCGAATCCAGTCTATGCCACAGCAAACAAGGCGCACCAACTTCAGTAAGAAGCAGTTCAGATATGCATGCACTATAAGCCTTTAACCAGAAATTCCCAGCTCAGAAGGGCAGAGTCCAGCCTCTCCTCCCACAAGAGTGCAAACCACGAACCATCTTAATGTGAAATAACTGGCCTGAAAGCCCAAGTGCTTAAACCAGAATTAATACACTTTTAGAATAACAGACACTGAGCCCTCAATCAGCAGTTCCCAACCTAGAAGGATGTAAGCTACCTGTTCTGCCACAACAGTGCAGACCACAAACCCTCTCAGTGCAAAACAACTAACTGGTCCGAAGCCCAAGTGTTTAAACCAAAAGGCTTAGAATGAGTTACACCAAGCAGTAATAAATACAATTGAGTACTTTTAAGATGATGCAAAAGTAAAAAAAGTAGGTAGAAACAAGTACAGTAAAAGCAGATTATTTTTTTTTTATCTGAACAAGTGCTGAGATCAAAGAAACAGATTTGAGTGCTGAAACTAGAAAACTGGCTAGTTATAAGAAAAAAAAAACTAAGCTAGAAGGCTTCCCTCCAACACAGAAGGGCTTGGGGGCTCAGAAGCCTACAAATAGTCTATACCACTTAACAGGAAAGGCAGGAAACAAGCTTAATTTTTTTTTCTGTTTCCCAGATGCTCTCTTTGTACACAGTAGGAGTGCCTGAAATTAGAATATGTTCTCACTGCACTCAGTTGAGTGAGGAAATGAGATGGGCCCAGAAGGAGTATCCAAACACAAATTTACAAGAGGGGCGGGCAGTTGCAAGGCCACTAAGATTAACACCAAAACAAAAACAGGGAGGATGGGTGGGACTAACTGAAGAGCAGAGTGAAAACTTCCAGTTCAGTTAATATTCCTTCCACACAGTTAAAATCAATTTAAATACTGTATTTTTTGAAAAAAAAAGTGCAGATAAAGGTACTTAAATTCTCTTATACGTCCAGTTGAATACAACAAGTTCTTAGCCAGCCAAAGCTGAGGTTTTGTATGCATGTCATACTCGTGTACAGTTTACAACACGTGCTGTATAATGTGGCTATATACGCATGTTGTATACTTGTGTTTGTGTGCAAAACCTATACATATATATGTATGCATGTCATTCTCGTGTATAGTTTATGACACGTGCTGTATAATGTGGCTATATACGCATGTGGTATACTTGTGTTTGTATGTAAAACCCTATGTGGTCAGTTGGCTGAGAATGAAAAGAAGCACTACAGACAATGGAGACAGTAGCACACATTAATTTTAAACAACGGAGACAGTAGCACACATTAATTTTAAACAACGGAGACAGTCGCACACATTAATTTTAGCAGTGACCATCAGCCGTGTTTGTATAGTAATTGTCATTACTTCAGCCGCATATGATCTTCACCCCTTCTAGCTGTTGCACCCCTTAACAGCTTGTGCCCTGGGCAGCTGCGACCTCTGCCTAACTTTAGCTGTGTTACTAAATGCTTTTATAACATTGATATATGGAGTCTTGCATTTCTTCAGAATGCATTCCATCGATAAGTTTTTAATTAAAAATTATAAACAACTGAGTGCACCCTTAATGTATTGCAGTGTAAGTGAAGGGGAACATAGGCACTGGCACCGCAGTGTCGTGTATTTTTTTTTTTTTTTTTTTTTGGTAGTTTGTGGAGTAAGTGAAAATAAATCTTCTGTTGCCTTTTATCTGTAATCCACTCTGCTGATGTTGCATGTCTTTGTAGAGTGCCGTACAGGAGAGGGGAAATGGAGGGTTAATTTCACTTACAGTGTGAGCGGTGGAGATACTGCTATTGAGATACTGAGATAGGGTGAACTTGCCTTGTTCAACATTGCTGCATGACCTCTGAGAGTATTTATCACTGCAGCATGTGTGGTGGTGTCGCTGTCCTTTTCCATGACCCTCACACCACATTGGTGGTGTCATCGCTGTCCTTTTCCATGACCCTCGCACCACATTGGTGGTGTCATCGCTGTCCTTTTCCATGACCCTCGCACCACATTGGTGGTGGTGCCGTCGCTGTACTTTTCCATGACCCTCACACCACATTGGTGGTGTCATCGCTCTTGCATCATGTTGGTGGTGTCGCTGTCCTTTTGCATGAGTCCGGCACTGCCCTGGCATAGGTTGCCATCTTTCTGTGCTCTTTAAACTTTATTCTTTTGCAGCTTCATTATTTGTAAACCATAAAACTCTTATCACCTTGGCCTTATTTCCCAGAATGTCAACGTTTGATCATTTTTCCAGTTTCACTTGCAGGATTGGTAGTTTCTAGAGAGTTGGGCTGATGTTAAAAAAATATTTCCATTGTTCAATAAATATTGATTTAAAGAACTGCACATTTTCTAATTTATATATATATATATATATTTTTAACTATTACTGGTTTCTGATTATTAAAGGAAAACTTTACCCTAATGCTGGAAAGATTGTCGCATCATATGTTGATATTGTGTGCACTTAATGCATCTGAATCGTACTGCACGTCTTGTATTTTATTGTCTTGTACTGCAAATTAGATTTCATGGGGACTGCCATATTGATGTGAGTGTTTTCTGGTTAAAGGATGTCTGTACTCTGTAAACAGCAGGACTTCAGTCATGGACATTAGGACTGATCAACAGGTAAAACTTTCTCAGGGTGCCAGTCATCTCCCCTTACGTTTCACATGGTGCCTAGCCTGTCCAGGTAGAATCTGGCTGAGGAAGATTGAGTGAGGCTGCCTTGGTAGATTTGGACTTCCCACTAAGTAAGTAAACCTTCCACATAACATAGAGTATCCAAACTTAAACAAGTAAAGATAGCCACCTCTGTCTTTAACTCCTGACCCCAAAAGTAGCTTTCCCATTGTTCCATGGGAGTAGTCTACTCTTTCTACAGCACTAGGGCCATTTCTTTAAAAAAAAAATGTTAGGATTTTATCCATTATTTTTTTTTCTTTTTGAAATTTCCTTTTGCACTTTGGCAGTTGACCCTATTTGTTACTCTGATGACAGAGTATTCTTTCTGTATGTGTACATTCTGCTTCCTTTGTTAAGACTAATACATAATAAAAAATGGATTTAAATATGCAAAAGATGCTAAGCATTTAATTTGGCGGTAAGGCTTTCAAGAAGTGTGAGGCCTTGGAGATTTCTTGTTGTAATGTGGATATCATTATTAATGTTAACATTTGTATTACATGAATTATTTAGCTAGCACTGATGTTTGACTTTTTTAGCTCAGTAAAAGCACGGGTGCTTTTCATGTGGTTATAAAGTGTATTTGCTTTCTTTGGTTTCTTCCTGGTCCTGTTTGTATATTACGGTAGTAAAACGACGTTTCTTCCTGGTCCTGTTTGTATATTACGGTAGTAAAACGACGTTTCTTCCTGGTCCTGTTTGTATATTAAGGCAGTAAAACAATGTTTCTTCCTGGTCCTGTTTGTATATTACGGTAGTAAAACTACGTTTCTTCCTGGTCCTGTTTGTATATTACGGTATTAAACGATGTTTCTTCCTGGTCCTGTTTGTATATTACGGTAGTAAAACGACGTTTCTTCCTGGTCCTGTTTGTATATTAAGGTAGTAAAACAATGTTTCTTCCTGGTCCTGTTTGTATATTACGGTAGTAAAACGACGTTTCTTCCTGGTCCTGTTTGTATATTACGGTAGTAAAACGACGTTTCTGGTCCTGTTTGTATATTACGGTAGTAAAACGACGTTTCTTCCTGGTCCTGTTTGTATATTACAGTAGTAAAACGACGTTTCTTCCTGGTCCTGTTTGTATATTACGGTAGTAAAACGACGTTTCTTCCTGGTCCTGTTTGTATATTACGGTAGTAAAACGACGTTTTTTCCTGGTCCTGTTTGTATATTAAGGTAGTAAAACGATGTTTCTTCCTGGTCCTGTTTGTATATTACGGTAGTAAAACGACAGAACTGCTGCTAGGGACCGGACGTTCCATTTCTTTCATTCCTCCCTTCCGGCATTCTCTTTGACAGATTGAAAGTTTTTGTCTTGGAAAACCATGCTTCTAGTAGTGGCTACCTGAGGCAGAACAACTTTGGAACTACGTGTCCACCTCATTTCCTTTCCAAAGGAAAGGTTTTAAATTTGTACAATGCTGAGTCTCTAACTTTCCTTCATATCTGCAGCAGTTATGGACTCTTCTTTGAAGCAGTTGGTATAATTACCACTTCAAAGAAGAGCATCTTATTCACTGCATAGATTTGCACAGAGAGCTTGGGGACCGTGTAGGAAGAACCACAGCTGTTAAAATGTGGTCATGTGTTTACTTTCTAAATGACCGGTAAAAAGGTTGCTAAACGATGCCTCCTCAGATAGCTTTGCTATTGTATTGTTTTATTTTACAATAACTTTGGGGAAGCTCCGTGGGTATTTATATCCAAGACTGTGTTCTGCACAAGCTCCTTTCACAGTGCTGCTGAGTGGTCCATGCACAGCTGTATCAAACTGTACAAGTTGAACTGTCTGCTTGTTGGCTGTCTGCATTGCTAATGACTGCTTGCTATAATCCAGGGTAGAATTCTCTCATTCTGCGTTTGTCTAATGTGCGTCTCTGAGCAACTCTGTTAACTAGAGAGTGTTGTCAAGGTGAGGCTGAAAAAGGTGCACGCGAGTGCTGTACCCTGGTTAACAAAAAATCTGTGAATAAATAGACATTTACCTTTAGTTCTAGGTCTCCATTTTGGTGGGGCTCAGATTATTGGCATATATAGGAGGATGTTAGTTTTAGGTCTCCCTTTTGGTGGGGCTCAGATTCTTGGCATATAGGAGGATGTTAGTTCTTGGTCTCCCTTTTGTTGGGGCTCAGATTCTTGGCATGTTGGGCGATGTTAGTTCTAGGTCTCCCTTTTGGTGGGGCTCAGGTTTTTGGTGTATAGGAGGATGTTGGTTCTAAGTCTCCCTTTTGTTGGGGCTCAGATTCTTGGCATGTAGGGGGATGTTAGTTCTAGATCTCCCTTTTGGTGGGGCTCAGGTTTGTGGTGTATAGGAGGATGTTGGTTCTAAGTCTCCCTTTTGGTGGGGCTCAGATTATTGGCATATAGGAGGATGTTAGTTCTAGATCTCCCTTTTGGTGGGGCTCAGATTCTTGGCATATAAGATGTTCCCGCAGCTGGAGATTTCTTGTTGGATAAAAACTTACAGGAGCTTCCATTAATGCTGTATGACAATAAGAGAGACTGTCCACAGGATGAGTCCCGCCCTCCATCCTCTATTTTCGCCTTGCGTCTCCTTAAACCACAGTGTCATGCTTCCACTGATACAGGGCATTATAGATAAAGGGGGCACTGAGCAACCTAGCATGCATTATAGATAGAAAGTGGGCACTGAGCAGCCTAGCATGCATTATAGATAGAAAGGGGGCACTAAGCAGCCTAGCATGCATTATAGATAGAAAGGGGGCACTGAGCAGCCTAGCATGCTTTCTGTGCTGTTATAGATAGAAAGGGGGCACTGAGCAGCGTAGCATGCTTTCTGTGCTGAGAGAATCCTCTAGCAAGAATAATGTGTATAACAGTGGTCACCTAGCTCAAAGATCATGTGCAACATGGCAAAACAGAGTGGCATATCTGGATTCCATTTTGTCTTTTTCCGTAAGTTTGTTGATAGGTAAAGGCTGTTCATCTCCTATTTTCACAGAGAATAGTAATTTACATGAAAGTGAGAGTGGCTGGAAAATAACAGTTTGTCACGTTTCCAGGTGTGTGTCTGTGATGAGAGTTTCTGATGTCTAGTCTTGGCTACTGCAAATTGTGTAGCATTTGAATAAAACTAGTTGCTTATTTGATAGCTGTGATGCATGCATAGTGTTAAAAAAACAAAATTGTCATTGCTTTAACTGCTGCTGCTTCTCACGAATGTGTAGTTGTGGTTTTGGAGCTACAGATGGTGGAGAGTGGTTAAAAAAAAGTTCAGACACTCGTACAACGTTATTATTTAAGTATTACAACTGTATTAATTAAATAATCTTGCCCGGGCATCCAGGCATTAACAGGTGTTTGATAAAATGGCAAGCAGCAGTGCTGGCTGTCAAAACACCTGCAACCCCCGACCGTGGGTCATCGCAAAGCTAGGTGATAGTACAGGTCAAAGCAGGCAGGTTAGTAGTACAGGAAGGCGGTGCATGTTTCACCAGTGGATCAGTGATGTGTTGAAACGAGCACTGATGGAACAGTTTTGTTAGGTGAGACTTTCCATTAACTATTATCTTTTAGATTATGGCCCCAGGCTGAAATTCTTTAGTGTCTTTCCATTCTATCGCATTTTTTTTTCAGGTTTTTACATTTGTCCATTTTCCATTTTTGTGATGAAGATCTTTATTACAAGTTAATGTTAAGTTGTCTATCTCGCCTTCATTCTTGCTGGATGGGTTCGGAGCCGACCTCGGCTCCGACTCGGCCACTCTAAAAGCTTGAGAGTTGGTTCCACCGGCTCGAGGCTCCCCTTATATCCCACAATGCTAGGCGTGAGTTACCTCAGATCTCGTTTGCCGCTACAGCGATCGAGGTGTTGTTTTTCTACCGGCTCAGGTCAGTAGTTTAATCAGTCGATTTAAACTAGTTTAAATCCCCTTTTCTTAACTAAATTGTTCATATTTCCGTTAGTTTAGTGTATTTCATCCCTTTCTTCTTTATTCCCATTTTTTTCCCTCAAGAACTTAAAAGTTCTTCCCTTAGGCCTTCGGGCCCTGCTATCCCTAGTGGAGTGCTTGTGTTGTGTTAGGGATATTTTTTATACTTAAGCTAACTAAATAGTTTAATTAGTATAATTTAGTTAACTTTCTTTTTAGTGTAATCAGTGTGTGTGTGTTTTTTGTGTGTGGTTACACTTAGGTCCTTGATAATGTCCAAGGATTCAAAGGTCTCAGGCTTCAAGAAGTGTGACTCGTGCTGTCAGAAAATGTCTCTGACAGACGGTCACACTTCTTGTGTTACTGCCTGGGACCTTTGCACCTGCAGGACTCTTGTGCTGTATGCCATGGCTTCAGCCCCAGAGTCCTGCAGGAAAGAAAAAATAAACTTATTTTGAGAGGTTTATTTAAGCCTGAGGGTTCCCTTACTGTTTCTTCGGGCAAACCCTCTAAGGCTTCTAGGTCCTCGGCTCCAGCTACTGAGTCGAGGCCTAAGGCTTCGAAACCTCCTTCTACATCGGCTCCGGCTGGAGCCGATGAGTCTCAGACTGCAGCTTCTGTGGTTTCCTCTGCTCCGGCTGGAGCCGAGGTGTTGGAAATTCCTGTGTCGGCTCCGACTAGACCTTCGGAGCCGACATCTAGAAAGAGGTCCAGGGCACCGTCCCTTGGCTTCGTTCATTCGGCTCCAGCATCTCCCTTGCTGTCTGAACGGAGCCATAGATCTCACTCCTCTAGGTCATCGAGGCTTTCGGACCATGACCTTCAGAGGGTAGTGAGTCGACTTAAGTCCGAGGCACTGGCCCAAATGCTTCAGAGCCCGACTCATCAGTCGATGCCTGACCCTGTTCCTCATTATGTTCCTCCTCCGACTCCTTTGAGCTCGGGCCGGGCGTTGAACCGAGACTGTGGTAGCGTCGGAGCCGATACAAATGTCTTCGGCTCCGTCGGCTCCGATTTCTTCCTTAGAAGAATCTCGGCGCCGGACTTCCCTCGTCGGCTCGAGGGTGAGTGGCATCGGACCCTTGTCCGACCCCGCTCTCCCTCTCGGTGCTTCGGCGCTGGTGAGTTCGGCTCCGACATCGGCCTCGGAGCCATCACTGTCGGTGCCGAGGGAGGTTTTCAGCTTCTCGGAGCGGGGACCTCTGGTTCTGCCTGACCGGGGTGCGTTCGAGGTCATGCGGAGTGTGTTGGAACCTGGTTCAACTCCACAGTCGGCTCCGTCCGCCCCTCCCTCTTCGGTGCCTCAGGTCAAGTCTACTCACTCCCTCATCCCAGACCGCAGAGAGCCAGCTCCTCAGGAATCCCCTGTGGGGATCTCATCCTCTTCCGAGGCCTCTCCTGAATTGGCAGAAGAGCCCCCTTGGAAGAGAAAGTGTAAGAGGAAACACATAGACTCACCTGAGTCCGTCACCTCCGACACAGATTTAGAGGATTCCGAGGGTTCCCCCCATTCCCCTTCTGAAGATGTCTCCTTTGCAGACATTCTAGAAATCCTCAAACAGAGGGGAAATTGGCCAGCCCTCAACCCTTCGGAGGATGAATCTGTGTATCTTGAGGCGTTTGGCTCTCGCCCTTCCACCTCCTGGGTGTCTCCCCCCTTTGACCCCCTCATGCAGGTGGTAGCAAAAAAGGCATGGACGGCTCCTGATTCAGTGGACCCCACTCCCAGGAGACCCTCAAAATTTATCACGGCACCAGCAGATAAACATTTTCTGACAAAGGGAGTTTCTGTGGATGCTATGGTGGTTGCTGCTGCCACTAAGAAGGAACTAGCTGATCCTTCAGTGCCTGTCCATCCACCTAACAAGGAATCTAGGTCTATGGACAGGTACGGGAAGCGGATGTTCTCGTCAGCGACCTTTGCAATGCGTTCGCTGAACTACCTATGCCATTTTACTCGTCTTCAAAGAGACTTGATCAAAGAAGCGAGTGATATGTTGAAGGATCCTACAGCTGCGGGTTTTCAAGACAAGATGAACACTCAGCTGGCTACCCTGAACTCCATAGCTAACTCCTCCATGCGCCTCCTTTCGTATGCGGCTGATGGAGCGAGCAGGGACAGGAGTGGCCTTACGCAGGCATGCCTGGATGCGGCTATGCAACTTTGCAGACCCCTTTAAAACGTCGTTCACTAATTCCCCGTTTGATGGATCATCTCTTTTTGGTCCTCAAGTGAAAGAAACCTTGACTAGGTGCGAGACTGATGGCAAGACTCTTTCTGCCGTTGGAGTCTGTTTTTCTACTCCTTCTAGGCCTTACCCCAAAGGCCAGAAAAGTGGGAAAATGTGGTTCCGCAAACAATCTCAAGGGACTTCGCCTGACGACAGAGTCGGTTCCCGCCAGAGGCAGAGGGGAACAACAATGGTAGACGCCGCCTAGAGGCAGGGGGGGTCCGCAGAACCAGGGCAATCGAGAAACTTTCTCCGATAAGCCCTTTCAGCATCCCTGAGGTGTTGCCTGACTGTCCACCTTCGGAGGCAGTCGGGGGAAGATTGTCACTGTACCCAGAAGCCTGGCTATCCCTAACTCGAGACAAGTGGGTACAGTCCATCATTTCGAAGGCTATTCCATTCCCTTCGCTTTGCATTCCAAACCGATCAAAAATCCCTTCCAGATGTTCCACCGCTCAAAGGGATCTTGCAGCCTTGGAAATTTCAAAGCTGCTTGCAAAAGAGCAATTCAGCCAGTTCCAGCAGACCAGCAAGGATCCGAATCTACTCCAGGTTCTTTTAGTTCCAAAAACAGGGACTGGAGACCAATTTTGGATCTCAGTATCTTGAACAAGTCGGTCAAGAAAACACGATTTCGGATGGTCACGCTACAGTCCATCCTTCCCCTATTGGGAAGAAAAACTGGATGTGCTCTATAGACCTTCAGGATGCGTACTATCATATAAAATGAACAGACGCTCCAGAAGATTTCTCCGCTTCAGGCTGCGAACCAGTCATTTTCAATTCACAGCCCTGCCCTTTCGACTCACCACTGCGCACCCGGTGTTTACCAAATGCATGGCAGTGGTAGCTTCTCACCTGAGACGTCAAGGATTCCAGGTGTTTCCATATTTGGACGACTGGCTCCTCACAGCTCCCACCAAGCATCTTCTTCTAAGGGCCAGGGACTACACCTTTCGCATTTGTCAAAACTTAGGCATTTCAATAAATTGCGAAAAGTCTGTTTTGTCGCCTTGTCGTGTTATTACCTTCATAGGCGCAATTCTAGACACAGTCAACATGTCTGCGAGGCTAACAGATCAGAGAATAACAGACAAACACAAACTGGTCTCGCTCCTCTTCAGCAGCAACAGAGTCAAAGCCAGGTTAGTTCTGAAAGTATTGGGGATTATGGCGGCTGCCATACCTCTGCTTCCATTAGCCAGATTCCACATGAGAATCCTTCAATGGATGCTCTTCACACAATGGTCATACCAGCAACTTCCGATGTCCCACACCATTATGATTACGCAAACATGCAGGAATCATCTTCTGTGGTGGATGTCTTCCCCTCAGCTCTTCTTGGGAAGACCCTTTGTTCCTTGCCCTCCGGTTGCTACTCTGACAACGGAGGCCTCCCTGATCGGGTGGGGGGCATTATCAGGGCAGAACTGTCCAGGGCACATGGCAACCAGGCGAATGCTACTTGCACCTAAATGTTCTAGAGATGACAGCAGTGCTTTTAGCGTTGCAAGCCCTTCACGACTCTCTTCCCTTGGGAGCGATAGCAATCCAGACGGACAATATGTCTGTAGTGTGGTATATCAACAAACAAGGCGGAACCAGGTCCTACCCCGTGTCGAGAAGCACTCAGACTGTGGCAATGGGCGATTTCTTCTCAGCGGTTTCTGATAGCAACGCACATCCCGGAAGTCCAATCAAATCGCGGACAAGTTGAGCAGAGCTATCCTCATGCCTCACGAGTGGTCTCTGAAAGACTCTGTTGTGAGAGAAATTTTTCTCAAGTGGGGTCAGCCTTGCTGCGACCTTTTGCTACTCCCCAAAACAGCAAGTGCAGAGATTATTTCACTCTATTCCGTTACCAGGCCAGCCCAGCAGAGACGCTCTAGTCCAAGTTTGGCCCGGGGACTTCTGTATGCATTTCCTCCCTTCCCACTAATCTCTCAAGTGATACAGAAAGCTATCGCTCAGAAGGCCTCGTTGATCCTCATTGCTCCTTACTGGCCTCGACAGGTTTGGTTCCCCTTTCTACATCATTTTCTGTTGGAGCGACCTTGGCATCTGGACCTAGTTCCAGATCTTTTGATCCATCAGTCGGGTCAGTTTCATCGCTCCCTTCCCTCTCTGAACCTCACTGCTTGGTTCCTCCAATTCCAACCTTAGCCAGGCTTCCTCAAATATCTCACTCTGTTCGAGATATTTTGATAGCTTCCCATAAATCTTCCACTCGAAAGATTTATTTGAGTAAGTGGAAACGTTTCGCCTATTGAGCTCAAGGAAGGGACATAGATCCTTTCACTGCTTCCATCCAAATGGTCCTTTATTTTCTAGCTGAACTCTTCCATGCAGGTTCATCTCCTTCTACTCTTAAAGTTCAATTGGCAGCTATTTCTAACTTTCATGTGGGCATTTCAGAGTCTGCCATAATGTCCCACAAGCTTTGCAAAGCCTTTTTGAAGGGAGTTTTTCTACTCAGACCTCCTATAAGAAATCCTCCTCCTCATTGGGACCTAAATTTAGTTCTTAGTTCTTTGATTCTTCCCCCTTTCGAACCTGCAGCCTCCTGTTCTTTAAAATTGCTATCATGGAAGACTCTCTTTCTGGTAGCTGTTACTTCAGCTAGAAGAGTTTCAGAACTTCATGCACTCAGCTGTCGACCTCCTTATCTGTTTTTCCATAAGGACAGGGTATCTTTACGAACCAACCCGTCCTTTTTACCTAAGATAGCCTCGGCGTCTAACCTAAATCAAAGCATTGACCTCCGTGTGTTTTTTCCAGAATATTCTAACAGGTCTGAACAAAAATTGCATTGGCTAGATGTTCATCGTCAGTTAAGGTACTATTTTGATAGAACCAAACAATTCAGAAAATCTGACCAGCTGTTTGTCTCTTATGCAGAAGGCAGAAAGGGACTTTCAGTTTCAAAGGTATCATTATCTAGATGGCTAACATCTCTGATTTCCCTTGTTTATGAAATTAGACACCAAAAGCTGCCTAACAAACCTAAAGCCCATTCCACCAGAGCTTTGGCTACTTCTATAGCCTTCCAAGACAGACTGCCTATTGACACCATTTGTGCAGCGGCTACTTGGGCTACTCCTCACACTTTCATTTCTCATTATAAGTTGGATTTAGCTTCTAGGCATAGAGCTAACTTTGGTTCCACTGTTCTCAAGAGTCTGTTCCGTTAGGCCACCCGGGACAAGGTGCTAGGGACGGTCCCATCCAGCAAGAATGAAGGCGAGATAGACAACTTAACATATAGAAGTTATGTTCTTACCATAACGTTCCATGTTAGTTGTCTTCTTCTCGCCTTCTTGCGTCCCACCCTCCTTCCCCCTGGCCTAGACAGACCTAGAGGAGTTTTGATTGTGACCTCTCTTTCTACCACCTCTTTACTTTAGGTATATGCTCTGCTGTGCATATTTTCCTGGATCAGGATGTAGGTCACCCTTCTCTTCTCCCTTGTTTATAGAGGTGGACTTTGTTTCTAGTTATTCTGCTACTATTATAATCTGGGCCTAGCTTACAAACGAGATCTGAGGTAACTCACGCCTAGCATTGTGGGATATAAGGGGAGCCTCGAGCCGGTGGAACCAACTCTCGAGCTTTTAGAGTGGCCGAGTCAGAGCCGAGGTCGGCTCCGAACCCATCCAGCAAGAAGAAGGTGAGAAGAAGACAACTAACATGGAACGTTATGGTAAGAACATAACTTCTATTTCTGCTCCGTTTTTGTTTTCTAGTTTGCAGTGAGTAACCTCATTCACTGTTCTGCAAGGACACATTTTCTTTTCCTTGGTCAGTTTTTTAGGGAAAAGGATTTTGTTTAGTCGTTAATGTTACTTATTCGGTTTGTGAAGACTAAAGCTAGTGTGAGCACCCTTCTTGCTGTGTCCTTAGTTACGGCATTAGTGTAGCTAATAAGAGGTTGTGTTTGGTGGCAGTATCTTTTCTAGTATAAAATAGTGCGGCAGGTTCATTGCCACTGACAAACTGTCAAGAGTTCAATAAATGTAAACATGGCGACCATGTTCCCCTTATAAGACATACTAAGGTCATTTTTAAGAATCACTATGGTAGGCTCATTATTTTGCATCACTGCAACATCTGTAATTCCTTTTAATCTACCTTCTTTGAATGGTAGAAGGAACTGCCTGGAGCTGTAAAACTTGACCCCCCCCCCTAGCCTTCCTCTGCCAGTTAGGAATTCTCCCATTCCTATTGTACTGCCTGCCTAGAACTTCAGAAGGCAAGTGACAGTGGTAACACATCAGTCTGCTGCTGTAAGATGCCCAGACTGAGGTTTCCACTCCCCACCAACGCTTAATGTCTCCAGAGTAACACAGCCTCTGTCATTGCAGAGCCTTAACTTTATTCCCCTTCACCTGATTTGGTTAGGTACGTCAGCTCCAAGTGGTCAGTTTCTGTAGAATTTGTTTATTCTAAAAATGTGGTAAGCTTTTTTTTTTTTTTTTTTTTTTCCAGTAATGCACATGCAGTCTGTTTCCACAGCAGTGGTGCAGCGTGATAAAGCCTTGACTGTTGCCCAGATGACCAGAGTTCAGTTAGCAGCTCTGGAAGCATGATAACATGACAGAGGAAGATAGGTGGGGAACATGTTGGCTGTAGCCTTTTGTGGAGTTCAGGGCTCGGAGAAGGATTGATGTGGTGCACAACAAAGATGTGAAGGTGGGGCTGCAGCAGCTTGGCAGCAACACCATCAGAATTTTTGTGGTCCACACAGCACCTGTGCAAATGTACAAGTACAAAGGTGGAGGTGGGAATTGCGCCAGTAAAATTGCTTTCTGGTTGCAGTATGGTGCCTCCTGTAACCAGTCCTGGTTTTCAGTACAGCCAGGTGCAGCCCCTAGGGCCTGGCACTGAACTGGGGACTCTGTGCATAGGATCCTCCTGGTGCGGGTCACACTTGGGAGCCTGCCAAGGCATGCACGCTTCAGAACAGACACTATCGGCTGCAAGCATTGAGATGCTTGAAATCAGCAGCAGTGGGATGGAAAACAAATTTGTGGTCTCTGGTTGCTCCATGTTACTAACATCACACCAAGTCTGATCCTTTTGTTGCAGATTTTTTCCCCCTGTGCCTTCCATGTCCTCTCCAGGATTTACACAGATCCTGGTAACAGTTTGACTGGTGGTCAACACCTCTATATCTGTTCTTGTGTATATGTAGATGTCTAGCTCATCTGTGGCTCGTATTTGAGGGGTGCAGCCATTGGCTTTGAACCTCCTTGACACTGAGGTTAGTAAGCCCCCTGTCAAGCTCCTTGGTGTGCTGGGACGGGCCCCTTGATATCACTGTTGGGTCATAGTCCAGCTGTACTTCTCCCACTGTCTCTTAAGCCCAGCTGTGTTACTATTTGCAATATTTTGATCCCTAGTTTATTTGGATTGGGAACTTCAGTAGCAGATGACCAGTGATTTAGATGTCACTTCTCTTCATAAGGCAAGGGGAATGTCAACATTTTACATACAGATTGGGCTGTAATAGAATTTGTTTATCCACACCTACACCCCCAGCTCTCTCTTCTCTTCTTAGCCTTTTTCATTGTAGCGTTTCTTTTTTAGTCCTTTAACACATTTCCATTTGTCTCCCTTACTGTGTGCATGCTTCACTGGTCTGATTTCCTTCCTTTCAGCAGAATCTGTCCAAATTGTGTGACACACAAGTGTGCACAACAGGTTACGTATTGTCTCGAGTCCACTGTGGAGTTCAAGACAAAAGCTGCATCGTGGTTCCTGTGAGAGGGAATGAAGTAAGTCTTACTTTGCAGCTATTTCTGCATTCCTTTCTTTCTTCATTCTTGTTTCAGCCCTTTCTGATTTCTTTTGTCGCCTTCTGCACAGTAATGAGTGGCATGCCATTATAGTTCAAATTACATGCTTTCACTTTGAGTACAGACTTCAGAAAAAGGTTTCTGAGGTAATTTGCAGCCTACTTGATTCTGTTTCTGAATCTGTTGCAACCATAGGCTCTGGGTTGTGCAGAATTTGTGCACCTTCAGAATTTATCCATTTTAGGCTGAACAGTTGTACGTAGTTTGAATGAATATTCAAAATGTTTTGTATGGGCATGCTTGTGATTGTGGTTGTCTCTCTAGGTCCTTTAAGGCAGTTATGTATGTCGCATGATCCTCAGTTTGGGCACTTCTACATACGAGTCACATGAAATATTCCGTGGCTTTTGGGGAAGGATGCCTTCTTATACATAGTGGTTCTGAGATGTTAGTGGCTCCTTGTACATCAAGGCTCTGTGACATGTTAGTGGTTCCTTGCTGGGAGCAGGTCACTGTCTGTATCACATTAGCAGATTCTCAGTGTGGCCCCTGATGGTACTGCTGTGCCCTTGGAAGAGGAAGGTCACTTTCTGTATCACCTTTAACTGAAACGTGTACATCAGCTACATCAGCTGATTCTCAGCATGGTCCCTGATGTACTGCTGTGCCCTTGGTGGGGGCAGGTCACTTTATGCATTGCCTTTAACTGAAACATGTACATCAGCTGATTCTCAGCATGGCCACTGATGTACTGCTGTGCACTTGGTAGGGGCATGTCATTGGGGCTCTTATCCTGCATAGGAGTGCTGTGATTTTTATTATTCGGCTCTTTGGGAGCGCATCTTTCTTCACAGAGGTTCCATGACATGTTACTGTGTGCACTAAGTGGGCTGCTACCTTGCGGGGATAGAATGTATTGGGCTTGGTTGAACTATATAGCATTATATTCTGGGAATCGACCGTCTGATGGCAGAAATGTGGAATGACTTTGAAGGGTGCTAGCAAGTCATATTTGAGGAGCTCCTTTTAGCTGTTTCCTCTTTTCTACGTAATCAGAAAATGAATAATTGAGGTTTAGTTAGTTTCTGCGTAACACTGCTACTTCTGGAACTGGTTTTGATCACAGAATTTTAGTGTTCCTGATGTGTTTTCTATGGGCAAAGCCAGATTGTTTCTTTTAGGCTTGCATTTACATTTGCTGCCCTTTTACAAAACATCTTTATTGTATTCATTTAGCAGTACTGGTGCTTATGAGCTGCGACTGCAGTACTTCATCCTTTCTCGCTGGAGTTCACTGACTTGTACAAGGCTGTTTGCTTTGAACTGATCTGCTTTGGAAGGAAAGGCTGTGATTAGGGTTCATTGGCCCATTGAATAGATGACTAACTAGGTACATGTGCGGACAATTCTGAAAACTAGGGTGTCCCTGCACTGCAGTGCATGTAAATGCCCCTGCAGCTTGGCTGTGAAAACATCAGTCATATGCAACATTAAGCACTGGTATGGTAGATGTGAAAATCCTGACCTGTACTACCACAGTCCACAGGTATGTCATTAATGTAATGATCCATATCTGGAGGTCATTGTCATTACACAAGTCATCTTGTACGTTTTAAGACAGGTAATATTTTACATTTTGCAGTCTTAGTTTTAACACAAGCAATCTTTACATTTTACGGTCTTAGTTTTAACACAAGCAATCTTTACATTTTACGGTCTTAGTTTTAACACAAGCAATCTTTACATTTTACAACGCTAGTTTTTCTGCAGTTACCATAGAAGAATAAGGCTGAGATATGCCAATTTGTTGCTTATGACACTTTTCACACTGTGGGTTTAATGAATTATTTGTGACATTCTTCCTGTAGTAAAATATCCTACGCAATCAAGTCAGTTAATGTCACGTCTTTGCTATTGGTTATCTTTTGGAAGTAGAACATTTGTAAGTAGGTTGTTTGATCAGATATTTAGAACCTTGTGAAGGCAAGTAAGCCAAGGTGCTAGATTGTTGCAAGTATTTTCAGAAAATCTGTTAAATTGCTTCCTCTAGTGTAGGGTTTGATGTTACCTCTGCCTGCATTTGCCTGCCTTGCGACTCTGAGCGAGTCATTGTACCAGAAAGTCAGTCCATCCACCCACAACCCCTTTTTCACATTTTTACACATGAAGTCGGGTACCACCTCAACGGTGACCATCTACAACCAAGGTTTACACCAATGGGTGGCTATCCCTGCCATTGTTGCTCTTCCGTAGCACAGACTCTCTCTCTGTCTCTCTCTCACACACACACACACATACAGTCACACCTATGGCCAGTTTAGTGTGTCCAGTCCACCAACTGCATGTCTTTGCGGGAGGAAGCTGGATTACTCTGAGGAAATTAACACAAACACAGTGACGACATGCAGATTCCTTACAGAAAGTACCCCAACTGAGAATCAAACCGGGAATCTCTTGCTGTGAGGTACGAGGCCATCCACTGTGTTGCCCCCAGAGGGCTAAATCTTAGTGTTCGACTCTAAGTGAAAGTGTGTGTTATAAAAATATGTGTGTGTGTACGTGTGTGTGTGTACGTGTGTGTGTGTGTGTGTGTGTGTGTGTGTGCATATATATATATATATATATATATATATATATATATTATACATACACACACGTATGTGCAAATATACATATGCTAGATGTAGATGTGTATAGATATGTACATGTACATATATTTGCATACAGTTTAATACACACACTCTCACTCACTCTCACTTGAATCTCTCTCTCTTAACTGCTGCTTTCCTGGCCACAACCTTGTTGCATAGAGGGATAAAGCTGCAGGTACAGCCTAGATGATCAGAGTTTGACTAGTGTCTTAGTTGTGTGCTGGAGATGACGAAGTGGAAGAGGAGTGATGACACTAGCCTGCTTCTTCTTGGGGGGGGGGGGGGGACTAGCTGCATGGGGCACAGCTGATTCACAAGCTCCAGAAGCGATACCAGTAGCTGTACTTCTGTAGGTGGTCGCATACCATAACATGTCGCCATACAGATGGGGACATTATCATAGAGAGTCATTGCATGCCCGTTGGATGACATCAGCTCTGCACACCAGTAGGAGGTAGGACTTAAGGGAGAGAACCCTCCCACTAGCTGCATTTTTATGACTGATCACCTGGCATGATCTCACTCCTGGTGCATGATGGTTTACACCCATAAAACGTGAGTATGGGTGAATTGGCCACCACACCAGGTATACAGGCTTTCGAAGAAGGGAGACTCCCTCCTCCTCTCCCATGCAGGTCACACTGCTGGAGGGGGCCACTGTGGTTCAGGGAGCTGAGTGGATTGGACAGCACAGGAACCAGACGTCTGCAGCAATGGGGTTTGGGGGATAAACCCTGTGTTCCCCACTTCAAAGCTTCAGTGTTTGGATTGTGGCACTTTGCTGAGGACTCGTATTACAGTTCTAAAATATGTTCTCCCCCTTTCCTTGCAGGGGGTTCATTTTGTAACTCTGCATGCTCCCAGGTGTGTGATCTCCCACCCCCATTCTGGAACACAAGGAATACAAATCTGGTGATGTACCTGCAGGAAATGATGTGACTTTAGTGCTGGCATTGGGGTCGTTTGTCACAAATTTCTCAGGCTGTTGATACCATCCCATCCCATAATGCACTCCGGATCATAGTCCCACTTTGAAGTTTCAACCATCAGTTAATATCTCTGTCCATGTGCATGGATCTGGGCAGGCCAGGTGTGGCACTGGTTTGAGGGTCTTGCCCATTGACCTTGACCACCTTTGTATGGGAGGTGGGTGTAATGGTTAAGTTGTTTACCTTATAGACAAACGGTGCAGTGTTTGATTCTCACATGGGTAATTGGCTAGGCTTAAAATGGCCTACAAGGTCAATTAGCCTGCTATGAACCTAATTTTATCTCCCAGAAACTGCTGCTGCTTTGGAGCAGGCTTACCAGTTCATGTGAAACGGATCACCTTTGACATTGTTCAAGAGGAACCTGGACGAGTGGATACGATGCTGTAAATTTGTACCGGGGTAGCACTCACAACCCTCCTGGACATGGGCAGTCATCACAAAATGCAGTCTTGGGTGTTGCCTAGCATTTTTATGGTATTGCATTGGAATGAAACAGCTAGGCTTAACTCATTACAGCCGAGTGACATCTCAAGGCGTTTCTACAGTTACACCCTACTGCTCCTCTAGGCGTCAGATATTGCCTGTTCATATTTGCATTAATAATTCCAAAACCATGTTACTTACAAGGTATCGGAAAATTTTATCTTGAAGCATACATGATAGCAAACACAATTGTATTGATATATGACCTCTGTCAATGGGTATTTGTTAGAACTGTAAGGTGATAACTTCAATTTTTAAATGTTGAAGCCATGCCCACTAGGAGTTAAAGGTACACATTCAAAAGAGCTCTACTGGAGGGAATGAATGACCTGTGGGTCAGTAGCCTAGTAATCTCCTATGATGCCACGATTTGTCGACAGTGTCACAGATGCTGAGCTTACTGATTTCTAGCTTCTCTATGCTTGAGATCCCCTTGATGACATTTTTGAAGGTTGAGCCCTCGGTGTCAGATTATTTTCGATCCTTTTTTGGTAAAGCTACACTTGTAAAATGCTACCTGCTTGTAATACAGAAAGTACCCGATTTGCAAGTTGTTAAAATTAACACTTTATCGTATTGGATTAACCTCAAATGTAATGATGCTAAAGAAAGACATTAGGCAGTTATTTAACCTCTTTGTTTGTTGTGCTTGGAGCAGCAGCCTCAAAACTTTCTTCCAAGAAGGAATCCTCTTCAGAACAGGACACTGGCCAGGGTCCTGCAGTTTCTTCCTTAAAGTTAAATCTGACGAGCACAGCCATAACATTGAACAAAAGCTATCTCTTAAAATTTCTGACAAGATCTCTGACTGTAAGCAATTAGGTCTCTTTTGAGAAAATCAAACTAAAGAAAGGTTTTGAGCATAACGCTGAGAAATCTGATCAAACTCCCTTCTGCAAGTGTTGTGGTACCCACCACCACTACTGGAACTGAGGCCTTCCTGATCAGTGTCAGCCCTGACTTTTTCCTAGATTGTGACTTCCTTCCATTTTGGTCAGAAAGTCTTTTGTTCTGTCACATGTTGATTTATAACCTCCTGACTGCCATCACTGAGAGGTTAAAGCAGTCTCTCCCATTAGAGGTTCTGTACCTTTGTCTTTAGCCCTAGAGCTCCAGACATCTGTCCCCTCTCCCAAATGCCTGCTCATTGGGTGCATGTTTGCCTGATGTCTTCTCTACAGATGCATTTATTTTGTGTCTGTACAAGGTGTCTGTTGCCCTGTGTCTGTACTGATATTTTGTCTTGCAGTGGTGGCTTTCCAGACTGATGTCCTGATGCTGGCTAACCAATTGGCATACCTGATGTTGGGTTCACTGGTATATCTATCCATATGGATGCTTGTATATCAAACATCTGCCTTTCTGCATCCTGTGGCCTTGGTGAGACTCCTGCCCCTCCCCCCCCCCCAAAAAAAAAATGAAGCCTCATTTAATTAACCTGGCTTCAGATTGTCCTCCACTGTCACATGTTGTTGTTTGTCTTTCGGCTTTTTCCTGGTAAGGGGTCGCCACAGCGGAACTCCGGTCCGCTAATGATTGGCAGTAGATTTTTACGAAATGTTGAGTGCCAGCTCGACGTCCAACCTTCAACGAAGGCACGCCCATTTATGCACAAATGTCTTTTGAACGCTACCCAACCGCGGGGAGGACATGCACACTCCACACAGAAGGCACTCCCAAGCCAGGCCGAGAATCGAATGGGAGAACCTTATGCTGTGAGGTAACAATGGTACCGCTGTACCACTGCAGAATATTCTCCTCCACTGTGACATACTTTCCCATTAAGATGTACCCTGTAGCTGCCCCTCCCCAGAGGTGACTGGATTACTAATAGACCTCCTGTGCCCATGTACCATGAGTCTTATGAACCAAAATAACAAAGAAAATACCTGTCTAAAGCTAGGCCCTCCCATACCTCTCAACCTCTTAGAGCAATACCTGTCTAATGTTAAGCACTTGGAGCTAAAGCTAGATCCCCCTGTGGTAGATACATCATACCTCTCAACCTCTTAGAGCAATACCTGTCTAATGTTAAGCACTTGGTGCTAAAGTTAGGTCCCCCTGTGGTAGATACATAGCCGGACAGATCCCACAGTGGTGGGTATGGAGGTTGGTCCACATTTCCTATGGGGAAAAAGGGGATGGGCTTGGGAAGCCATTTTGTTGCATTACTGTTTACGTTGGCAGTGGAGTGATGATGTTGGGTGGGATCCTCCTGGCAGATATCCCTCAGGGTAGTGCATGTACTTTGGAGCACACTGCCAGTGTGGCCCTTGTCTCTAACAAGGCAGATCAGGTATTGCATTTAAGTCTAAAGAGTTTTCTATCACAATTGAGCCATACTGCCTCAGCAGCTGCCTTAAGGAGGAACTGAAGTGTTCAGCCTCTTGCAGTCTGCCACCTTGGTAAGGTGTCCAAATGGTGAACTGCTTTAAGAAACGGGCATTAAACACTCATTGTCCCTGAAGGCGCTGAGCTATCTTACTTGCATGTTATACTTTTAAAGGAACCTGCTGTCACTTCCAGCGCATGGCTGTCCACTCTAGAAATAGTGGTAAGCCTCATGGTATGATTGGCAGAGTGCCATAGCTGAGGCTAGGCGGGAGAGATCCAGCATAGCTGTGTGCTGGTAGTATACTTTTTTCTCTCTGTTGCCATGGAGACAAAGGTGGACTTAATAGTTTCCTTTTAAAAGACCTTTGCCATATGGGTATGTGATGGAGAAGCATTTGCAGGAATTTTGAAGGGAAAAAAAAAAAACAAGCAGATCCTTACTGCTGACAGAGTTTAATGTCTTCTGCAGCACTGGTCTCCCACGCCCCCCACCCCTCGGTCTTTGACCCGCCCTACCTGGTGGCCTACTACCTGCACTCAGTCAGCCCATACATTCCGTGAGGGTGGCAACCAAATATCCCCAGGGTAGGCGAGAGCCTTGTGGTCCATTTGTTCCTGTCCATGAAACTCTTTTGGCCCATCCAGCCCCCCCCCCCAAGCTGTGACAGTCTAGTGGTAGGAAGTGTGTCATCTAGTTAATCCCTTGGAGCTGCCTTCAAACTTGCAGTGACTGCTGGTTAGGTGAGGGGATGAGGGGATGTGCACGCTTCCCCACTTGCCTTCCCTTTACTCTCTCAGCAATGAAGTGTTTGCCTGAGGCAATAAGAGCCAGTGTGATCATTGCAAACAAGAAATGTACAGAGCCACCATTAAGTGTTACCAGAGCTATAGGCCTAACACCCCCCCCCCCAATGAGTGAACAATCATCGGCTGCTCAAGCTCACCCCCCCCGTGGTTCCCTTAGATACTTATAATCAAACATGGGTTGTGTGGCCTTTGCCTGTCTATGCCACAAGCCTGGGTCTGCAGGCATTTCTTTTTGAGATTGTAGAAGTGTCATAAGAGACCTAAGTTCCATGATTATCTGCAGAGAATATGATGATGTGATCAGCCTGTTCTGATAGGAAGACCTTTTATTCTGGAGTAGTTTTGTCACCAGTATTGTTTAGGTCCCTTATTTTCCTTCGGACTTTCAGAAAGCTGTGCATCTCCGGGTCTGATGCCTGCTCCATTCCTCCTCTGAACTAATACAGTTTTCTGCTGGGGCCTGCATGGATCCTAAGGAAATCCTGGGGGGGGGGGGGGGGGGTTGGTGTGTCAGGTCCTCCTCCCTTGGTGACTATGGTTGGGTATGTTGGGGTGGGTGTGCATTGAGGAGCTGTTGAGGTGTATCACCTCATCTGCACATCGCCTCGGTCACATCTGACCACCCCTTCCTTTACATGACATCCCCAGTCTCCACCAGCAATCATCATGGGAATCTTCCCACATCACCACACATCCCTCTTTTTTGCCTGGGTTGTAGTCGGGGCTTTGACCCCGTACACTGCTAGAGCAGCTGCCCTCTCATTACGATGTCTGCTTTTGTTGCAAGGAATGGATGGATGGCCCAAGGATTGTGGACTAACAGTTTCTTGTATGTGATGCAACTAATCTGCATATGAAAGTGGTACTTGTGTTTGTAACATCTCTGGAAGTGTATTTCCCTCGTGGTCATACCTCCAGTCAGTTAGATAACATGGCAGTTGTATGATATGTCAACAAGCTTGGCAAGAAGGACTTGTTCTGGAAAGCTGTGAGTGTGTGGCCTGCAACAATCACTTTGTCCACTGTGCACATTCTGGGAAATCTGTGCTTAGACAGACTGAGCCTCTCTTCACTAATATCCCTCATTTGGTCGTTGAATTAATCCAGTCAGGAACATTTTGATAGCCTATTCTGTGACCTTTTTGCCACCCTAGCAAACAAGCTGTTCAAAAGTGCTTTTTACAGATCCTACAACCCACTGATAGGACTTGTCCCCATTGTGTGCTAGACTGATTTGGTTCCTCATGCTGTAGTGGTTTGACCCTCTCAGCAGCACCTCCAGAGACTTCAGGTTGACCTGTTTGAGAGGTCCTGTGTGGATCTTCATGCAGTGAAACAAGTAGTTTGGTTGGTACAGTTGTGAAAGTTTGAACAGCAGTATTCTTTTGTAGGGTATTTTGTCATTTTGTCTTCACAATGATGTTTAGTAGCTAACTTGCTTCACCAAGGATTGCCTGAACCTTTTGTTCCACTGATTCCACATACTGGCCAAAGCATTTTCTGCCATCATAGTGTCTTTTTGGACTTGAGGTAAGTTCCATTGTTGACCCCATTAAGGGTGCTGTGCTCGATACCAGAAGTACTAGTAAACAGCTCTTTCTCAGGGTCTCCTGCATCTTGAACATGTCCATATGTGCGTTTTAACAGAGAGAGAGCTTCAGTGTACAGAGTACTCCCTGTTAGCAGGTTTCAGCACTTCCCGCACAGGCCTGCTGGACATTGTGGATGATTGCCACTATGTGTTACTGACTCCATTATCTCCTTACAGTTGGCAGGACTTACTGAAGTTCAGATTGTCATAAACTAGATGAATATGGTACTTACTAGGCTGTTGATCTGTGTGGATGTTAACAAGCCTAGCCTTGAGTTCCCATGGTACTTTTTATCCCTTACATTTTGCATACAGATAAGCCAGAGATGGGCCGAACAAGGATATTTTTGGACTTTTTCCCCTATCCATGAGAGACAGGGGTGCTAAACTAGGGAAAAGTCTGCAGTTCCCCATTCATTTGTCCATGTAACATTTGAACAGATTAAGAGAAGTACATAGCTTTATGTGGAGTGGAAGACCATTCCATAAAAGCTGTAATCTCTGATACAAACCTGTCCCGCCAACAGGTTACATTTGTTATGCAAAAGAGATTGAAACACCTCGAGTAGGTGTTTATGATAACACTGGACTTGCAAATTTGTAGTAGGCTTGACAGGATAGGGTCTGTTGGAGCCCTGTGTGCTAGGCAGGGGTCCCCTGTCAGTAGCCTGTATGACACTGAGAAGAGGAACAAAGCTTTTGTGGTTTAGGCCGTTTTTCTAGCATTGTGGTCACACTAGCTATGACAAGTACATACTGACAAAGGTGATGTACCCTGATCTGCCATCTGCCTGAACGCCAAGTACAGTGGAACAATTGAATCCTGGGATCTGGATGCAGTACCTTTAGATATAAGCTGTGAAAAAAGAGTTCCTAACAACGTTAAGTACATGTTTATCACAGGACACTTCACATAGATTTCCAGATCCTTAGCAATGGGATCAGTTTGAAAATGTCATGGTTGCAAGGGGAGTCGAGCTTTCCAAAATATATGCTTATACATTTAGCAACATTTTAGTTTTAGTCCATGGTTTTGGCACCAACTACTTGTATGTGACAGACCCTCCTAAAGGATTTTGATGTCTTCAGGGAAGTTTTTGATGGCACCAAATTTGCAGTCCCCTGCATCAGATTTATCAGTTTATCGCCTGTTATAAATTTAACCCTAGTCGCCTTTGTTCCCAGCAATCCACGAAAGATTTTTAAATGTACATATTGAAGTGTCTATGATTAACAATGACCTTTATTTCGATGGTCCCAACTATCCATTGATTATATGTAACACCTGTATCACAGAAGGTACAACTGCCTAAAGATTCGTACACTTAATAAATGCTAGCTCCCTTGTATGTATAGTTAATCAGCCCAGTAGGGATCAAATTCTTCTTGACCTTACCATCGCTAATGTTGCACGCACTTGCAGTAATCCTATAGTGTCCTCATCAGATCAGATCACAATGTAGTAGTCCCCTTCAGTAGGTCATTTAAACTCTCTGCAACAAACTAAATGGCCAACTTTCTAAATTCACCTGCAAGATTTCCAGTTCCCTTTAAGTATCCGCCGTCGCCTCTGCCACTGAAGTTTAGTCTCATCTAACAAATAGCATAAACCAAGTGGTCATAATTTGTGTGAAGTAAAGCACCTTGGTGGGATACCAGCATTTAATAAATCCTATACTAAAAGGAAGGTCTTATTTCTAGTCGCAGTTACTTCTGCTGACAGAATTTCCAAGTAGCAGCCCATTTGTATAAAGCTTCCTTACGCTGCATTTCTCTAAAACAGAAAGGGTTGCTTTGTGTAGTGATCCTTCACTGCTTTTCTTGTTTTTGTGGATTGTCTTCTTTACTACAGTACTTTGCACTAGGGAACTATAGATGTTAAGTTGTCTATCTCGCCTTCATTCTTGCTGTTTGGGATCGGAGCCGATCCTCATCTCTGACTCGGCCATCTTCAATAGCTCGGGAGCTGCTTACTGGCTCAAGGCTACCCCTTATCCCATGATGCCTAGCGACAGCTACCCAGATCTCGTTTGCCACTTCAGCTGCGAGGTGTGTCGTTTTCTGGCTCAGGCTAGTATTTTCAAATTTTTTGACTAGTAATATATTCTTATACTCCATAAAACTATTGGATAATTTATTGTTCTTAGTTCTATTCACTAGTGTGTGTTGTTGAGTACTTTGTTCTTTCATAGTCCCTTTTTAGTTAAAACTCGTTTAAATTAGAGAGTTATCCCCTCCCCCACTCCCTTCCCAAGGACAGCCGTTTAACTTGGAGGCTCTCCTTTCCTTCTGTTTTGCTATCGTTTAAAAAAAAAAAAAAAAAAAGATCGTTTTCATATATATATATATATATATATATATATATATATATATATATATATATATTTATATATACATATATATATATTTATATATACATAGTCTGTTGTACTTTGACTAGAGTAGAATTTTTTCTATCGGTGTTTCTGTTCTGGTGCTTGGTTTTTTGTGGTTTAGTTATGTCTAAGGAAGCTAAAGCATCTGGATTTAAAAAGTGTGACTCGTGCTGTCAGAAAATGTCTCTGACAGATGGGCACACTAGTTGCGTTTATTGTTTGGACGCTGTTCACCTGCAGGACTCTTGTTCCATCTGCCATGCCTTTAGTCGAAGAGTCCTGCAAGAATGGAATAACAAATTGATCCTTAGGGGTCTGTTAAAACCTCAGGATTCACTGGCAAAGAGTTTCCCAGCCAGTGAAATCCCCAGAATCCTCTAAACAGTCGGCTCCACCTTTGGAGCCAACTCCGGTACAGGATTTACCGAGTATGTCGGTTCCAGCTGGCACCGACAAGACAACCCCTCTGTCGGCTCCATCGGAAGTTTCGGAGCCATCTCGGAGCCATAAAAGGCTGAGGTCCCCTTCGTTAGAGTCTGTTCATTCGGCTCATGGGTCTCCATTATTGCAAATTGAACATAGCCACCTTTCTTCACACTCCTCTCGATCCTCTAGGCTGTCTGATCATGATGTGAAGAGAGTAGTAAGTAGGTTGCTAAAATCACGGGCACTAGCTAAATTATTGTCTAGCCCTCCTAATCAGGAATCGGCTCCATCCTTTTCTGTTCCTCCTCAGACTCCATTGAGCTCGGAGCCGGAGTTTGTTGGGGTTTGAGTAATGGAACTGTCGGCTCCGATAACCATATCTCTTTCGGTTCCGACGTCAGCTCCGATTACCTCAATAGTACCTTCGATTGAGGAGTCTGGATGCCGGGGCTCCTTCATTGGCTCCGAGGGGACGAGTGGCATCGGACCCTTGTCTGACCCCGTTCTCCCTCTCGGAGCATCGACGCAGGTGAGCTCTGCTCCAACATCGACCTCGGAGCCATCCCCCTCGGCACGGAGAAAGATGCCTATTTCTTCGGAACTGGAGCTTTCTCTGCCTCGAGGCAGGGGCGCCTTTGAGGTCATGCGGAGTGTGCTGTCCTCCAAGGCAGCTCCACTACCAGTCCCACCGGCTCCGTCCCCCGTAGTGTCTGTGCCAACCTCTGCTCCTCCTCCAGACCCCAAGCGTAGGGAACTGGCACTCCAGGAAACCCCATTGGGTGTTTCCTCTTCTTCCGAGGCCTCCCCTGATCACTCAGAGGAGCCCCCTCGGAAGAAAAAGTGCAAGAGGAAGCACATTGACTCCCCTGAGTCTGTCAATTCTGATACAGACTTAAATGAATTGGAAGGGTCCTTGAGATCCCCCTCTGAAGATGTTTCCTTCTCGGACATCCTGGAAATGCTTAGGCAGAGGGGGAACTGGAATCCCCTAGCCCCTACCAAGGATGAGTCTGTATTCCTGGATACTTTCGGTTCCCGACCTTCCACCTCCTGGGTTTCTCCTCGTTTCGACTCACTTATGTCTGTAATGGCTTGAAAAGCTTGGTCAGCTCCGGACACAGTGGAACCAACTCCGAGGAGACCTGGTAAATTTATTACAGCTCCCAAGGATAAGCAATTCCTTTCTAAAGGTGTGCCCGTTGATGCCATGGTGGTGGTAGCAGCAGCCACCAAAAAAGAGTTAGCAGAGACCTCTTCATCTGTTCATCCCCCTAAGAAGGAGTCTAGGACGATGGACAGGTACGGAAAGTGAATGTTTGCTTCAGCGACCTTCTCCATGAGGGTCCCTGAACTATCTGTCATTTTACTCGCCTTCAAAGGGATCTCCTTAAAGAGCTTGGAGATACCCTTCAAGATCCTACAGCTGAGGGAGTACAAGCCAAAGTAGCCTCCCAGCTAGCAACGCTTAATTCTGTAGCCAACTCCTCCATGAGGCTCATTTCCTGTGCAGCCGATGGAGCGAGTAGAGCCGCGGGCACGGGTGTGGCTCTCAGGAGGCATGCGTAGATGCGGCTGTGTCACTTTGTGGAATCCTTTTGAGCGTCCTTCACCAATACCCCCTTTGATGGCTCCTCTCTCTTTGGGACACAGGTGAAAGACACGCTGACTAGGTGTGAGCAAGAAGGCAAGACTCTCTCTGCCATGGGAGTCCGTTTTTCCACTTTCACTAGACCTTACCCCAAAGGTCAGAAGAGTGGGAAAATGTGGTTCCATAAATCTCAGGGAGCCTTACATGACACACGTAGTGATTTTTCCTCCAGAGGCAGGGGGGAAACAATAATAATAATAGACGCTGCCCTCCTCATGGCAGAGGGGGTCTGCAGAACCAGGGCAGCATAGGTTCATAGGTTCATAGATTAGTACTAGGCTAACTGCCCTTGCGAGCCATTTTAAGCCTAGCCAATTATCCCTTGTGAGACTCAAACCCTGCACCTTGTGTTTGTAAGGCAAACACCTTAACCATTAGGCCACCCTCCCAACCCCATTAGGCCACCCTCCTTCTCTGATAAGCCCTTCCAGCATCCCTGAAGGGTTGCCTGGCTGCTCACCTCTGGAGGCAGTCGGGGGAAGACTTTCACTGTACCCAAAAGCCTGGCAAAATTTAACAAGAGACAGATGGGTACGGTCCATTATATTCGGAGGTTACAAAATTCCCTTCCATCAATCCCTCTTACAGTCAAAGAAGACCCTTCCAGATGTTCCACCCAGTCTGAAGGAGCAAGCAGTAATAGAAGTTTCAAAACTGCTAAAAAAAAAAGAGCCATTCAGGAAGTCCCCGCAGACCAGCACAGATCCAGAACTTACTCAAGGTTCTTTTTGGTACCATAAAAGACAGGGGACTGGAGACCGATTCTGGATCTCAGCAGACTGAACAAATCTGTACAAAGAACAAAGTTTCAGATGGTTACGCTACAGTCCATTCTACCCTTCCTGGGTCAGGACAATTGGATGTGCTCGATAGATCTTCAGGACGCGTACTACCTTATCAAGATGGACAGACGCTCCAGGAGATTTCTTCGCTTTCAGGTAGGGGGGGGGGGCAGTCATTACCAGTTCAGAGCTCTGCCCATTGGTCTCACCACAGCCCTCAGGGTGTTCACCAAATGTATGGCAGTGGTCTCGGCTCACCTGAGACGTCAAGGATTCCAGGTGTTTCCATATCTAGACGACTGGCTCCTCACGGCTACCACCAGGCATCAACTCTTACAAGCGCAGAATTATACAATCACATCTTGCACCCAGCTAGGTATTACAATGAATTTCGAAAAATCTGCCTTGTTGCCCTGTCAATCTATCACTTACATAGGAGCAGACTTAAACACAACGGATATGTTCGCAAGGTTGCCACTGGAAAGAGTGTCCATAATTCGTCAACAAGTGCAAATCCTAATGCAGAGCAAAAGGATCCAAGTCAGGTATGTCCTTCAAACTCTGGGCTCCATGGCAGCTGCCATTCTTCTACTTCCATTAGCGTATTTCCACATGAGAATTCTTCAGTGGCTTCTTTTCACGCAATGGTCTTTCCAGGAGCTACCCATGTCTCACATGATCCTGATCACGGAGGCCTGCAAAAGGCACCTTTCTTGGTGGATGGTCTCCCCACTAGTTACTCAGGGCAGACCTTTCATACAACCCCCTCCGGTAGCCACGGTGACTACAGACGCCTCCCTGATAGGGTGGGGGGCATTTATCTGGGCAGAACAGTCCAAGGCACTTGGCAACCTCACGAGTACCATCTGCACATAAATGTCCTAGAAATGAGAGCCGTGCTCCTAGCGTTGCAAGCTCTTCAAGACTCTGTTCCTTCCGGGACCATTTCAATTCAAACAGACAACATGTCAGTCGTGTGGTACATCAACAAGCAGGGCAGAACCAGATCCCTACCCCCTGTGTTAAGAAGCACTCAGACTTTGGCAGTGGGCGATTTCCTTCCAATGTTTTCTGATTGCGACCCACATCCCTGGGTGATCCAATGTCATAGCAGACAGGCTCAGCAGAGCTATCCTCATTCCTCACAAGTGGTCTCTGAATCAGGAAGTTGCGGATTTTATCTTCTGCAGATGGGGACAGCCTTGCTGCAATCTTTTTGCCACTCCCGTCAACAGCAAATGCAGCAACTACCTCTCCCTTCTGCTTCCAGGCCACATACCCAGAGACGCTCTAGTCCACGATTGGCCTCAGGGACTTCTTTATGCCTTTCCTCCATTTCCCCTGATACCGAAACTCGTACAGAAAGCAAAATCATTGGGTTGCAAAATGATCCTCATTGCCCCCTGCTGGCCTCGACAGATATGATTCCTGTTCCTGCACCATTATCTTCTCGATCAGGCCTGGACTCTGGACCCGATTCCAGATCTCCTGATTCATCAATCAGGCGGGTTGCATCAATCCCTCCAAACTCTCCAGCTCACAGCTTGGTTGCTCCACTTCCAACCTTAGCCAGGCTTCCCAGCATTTCCCCAGCAGTCCGTGAGATTATTGTCTCCTCTCATAAGTCTACAACGAGAAAAACATATGCTAGCAAATGGAAATGTTTTTCTTGTTTGGCAGAGTCTAGGAATGTGGATCCCTTCTCAGCCCCAGTCCACGAAATTCTGGAATTCCTAGCACAACTGTTTCACTCCGGGGCCGCTTCCACTACGATTAGGGTACAGTTAGCTGCCATTTCTAATTTTCATATCAGTTTGTCAAGTTCTAACATCATGTCTCATAAGCTCTGTAAAGCTTTTTTGAGAGGAACATCTCTTCTTAGACCTCCAGTGAGAGATCCCCCTCCTCCTTGGGACCTTAATTTTGTCCTAACTTCCTTAATTCTGCCTCCTTTTGAACCAGCAGCATCCTGCTCCATCAAGTTTCTATTTTGGAAGACACTCTTTCTGGTAGCTATCACTGCAGCTAGGTGTGTCTCAGAACGTCAAGCACCATGTGTTCATCCTCCTTTTCTGGTGTTTCACAAGGACAGAGTTGCTCTGAGGACTAATCCTTCGTTTCTTCCTAAAGTCTGTTCAGAAAATAATTTAAATCGATCTATAGATCTCCCAGTGTTCTTCCCAAATCATAGCAACAAGGCAGAGTACAAGCTTCACCAATTGGACGTTATAGACAATTGCGTTTTTACCTACATAGAACTAAAGAAATAAGAAAGTCAGACCAACAAACAAGGTCTCCCAGTTTCCAAGGTGACCTTATCCAGATAGTTGTCCCACACTATTACTTTTATTCACCAGTTAAGGAACAGAGTTACCAACTAAACCGAAAGGTCATTCTACTAGGGCATTAGCCACCTCCATAGCCTTTCAGTCTAGGTTGCCCATGGATTCCATCTATGCAGCTGCCACGTGGGCAAACCCTCATACCTTTATTTCTCATTACAAGGTGGATATGGTCTCCTGGAGCAGAGCTGACATTGGTTCCACTGTTCTGAAGAGTCTTTTCCACTGAGCCACCCAGGATGTTAGGTGCTAGGGACGCTGTCCCAAACAGCAAGAATGAAGGCGAGATAGACAATTTAACATTAAGAAGTTATGTACCTACCATAACGTTCCATGTTAGTTGTCTTCATCTCGTCTTCTTTCTTGCGTCCTTCCCTCCGTCCCCCCCGTCCTAGTGGATCAAGAGGAGTCCTTCTTCAGTGGCTGAGTATACTTTATTTTTACTCTTCTGCCTAGGTCATCCTAACCTATTCCAGTTTTTAGGATGTATGGAATAACCAGATGTTCATCATCTCACATTGCTGCAGTCATAACTTATGGGTAGTCCGCTGTCCTCGGTCGGCCCGAATACCAAAGTATTAGGCTGACGTCGGTCATGGGCGCTTAGATCTGACGTCAGAGCGTCAGGGTATTAAAGCGCATGACCGACGTCATTTCCTCAGTCTTTTTTGCCGCATGGTCCGAAGCAGAAGCAGCGTTTGCAAGTGCCGTTCGGCGTTCTGAAATTTTCGTATTCTGAGTTTCAGACCGAAACCAAGTTGGGCTAAGTACCCCGTTGGGGAATATTTTTGTTTTTTCTTGCCTCAGTTAATTCCGGATGTCAGAAAAAGTGAATAATTGTATTTCTTGTGGGAAACAGATACCGCATAGGGATTACCACTCTCTTTGTATTTCTTGTTTGGGGCCCGAGCACGACATAGTCGGGTGTCGCTTTTGTGCTAGATTTAACAAGCGCACTATTAAACGTAGGTTAGATTGTGCTAGGCTTGTCTTTGGTAAGCGGTGTAATTACAATATGCCGTCGGATCCTCCGACGCCCGCTACCGCGAAGAAGCGCAAAGATAAATCTGTAAAGTCCAAACAGGATGGTTCGTCCGTTCCGGACGCCGGTTCCTTAGACGCTACGGTGGACTCTGTTGATCCGGCCGAGGTTTCAACTGAGTCTCAGGGGGAGACGTTGATTTTGCAAGATGTGGCCTCTCAGGAGTCAGGTCAGGCTGAGGGGGCCTCTCAGGTTGCTGTTCTCCCTTCTCTGCCTAAGGTGGTTAGGCTTTCACCTTCTGTCGCTAAGGTACCTTCCAAAGGCAGGCCTGGTTGGCCTTCCACAGGTGTCAGTCCTAGTTCTGCAGGTACAGTGCCTAAAAAACACATGCTTAAAATGGCAGAAGGATTAATTTCCTTAATCAGGGGTTCTATGCCCCCTCCTGATAAGAGGCCTAGAGTGGAGCCGGAGGTGGAATGTTTGGAACAGGCTTCAGATTACTCAGAATCTTCTGCTGAAGACATTCAGGATTTCCCTCCTTATTCTGATTCAGACGCAGAGGACTCCAGTCCTTCTGCTTCTCCTCCATAGGATTTTTCCTTTTCAGAAACCCTGCATTCTATGAGGGAGCATTTTAAATGGGAAGGTCAGGATTTCTCAGATTCCCGTAAGAGGCTTAGGGAATTTCTGTTTTTACCACAACATCGGCCCTTGGCTATACCTCCTGTTTTGGATGTTGTTCAAGACGTATTCTCTGAGGCTTCCCTTAATCCAGACTCTTTGCCCCCTGTGCCAGTTAAGCCAGATAGGTATTATAGAGTGCCTGAGGCTCATAAATATCTGTACAAGAGCCCTAGGGCTGACCCAGAAACTATTAGCCAGGGACCTAAGGGTGTCAGGGCTTCTGTTGTAAAGAATCCAGTTCCTATGGATAAAGATACTAGAGCTTTGGATAGGTGGGGTAAGAAAGTGTATACATCTTCCACTTTAGCAATGAGGGCTTTGAATTGCCAGTTTCATATGTTGAAATACCAGAATTTTCTCCTTACTCAGTTAAAATCTAAAGTGGATGCTTTGGCAGAGGGCATAGAGTGTAAGGAATTACAAGATTTGGTACATGCCTCTGATCAGGTGGGTAAGCATGCTTTGCAGTGTGGTTTCGATGCTTTACAGGCTTCTTCCAGGGTGGCTGCCACTGGTTCAGTTATTCGCAGGCACGCCTGGCTTAAGGATCAGAATTTGTCAGAACATGTTAAAGCTAGGATTTTAGATACTCCTTTGCAGTCAGAAGTTTTGTTTGGTTCTCCTGTGGAGTCTGTCTTGAAGAAAATGGAAGACAAGGCTAAGTCTATGCAGACTGTTAAAGATTTTCTGCAGGTGCAGCCCCCTAAGTTTAGCAGGAACTGGCCTGCTAAGGGTTGGACTTACCCTTCTTCTGATTCGCAGTCTAGGGGTAGATCTAGACGTGGTAGGTGCAGAGCTCAGAGTTCTTTCAGGCCTAGACCGTGGAGTTCACCAGCACAATCTACAGGTGAGGGCAGGGGCCAGTCCTTTCGTAAACAGGCACAATGACCTGCATCTTCAGCTGCCAGATCCTTCCTGTCTGGCAGCTCCTTTGGGAGGAAAGTTGGCACTCTTCAAGCAAAATTGGCTTTTAGTCACCCAGGACAAATGGGTGTTGGACATTATAGACCGGGGCTACAAGTTTTATTTCCACACATTGCCTCCTTTCAAGGGCATGCCAGACGTTCCTCCTCAGCAAAGAGTAGAGGCTCACAGACCGATTTCTTTACTTCTTCAAATGGGGGCTATACAGCAGGTCCCTCTGTCAGAAGTGGCCTCGGATTTTACTCTCGCCTATTTCTTGTACCAAAGAAAGGAAACACTTGGAGACCGATTTTGGATTTATCTATCCTCAACACATATCTGGACATTCCAAAATTCAAAATGTTGACGTTGCAACAACTTCTGCCTCTGTTGGGCAAAGATCACTGGATAGTAACTCTGGATCTCAAAGAGGCTTATCTTCATGTTCCTATCAGGCCCAGTTGCAGGAGATTCCTGCGTTTTCGGGCTGGGACTTTACATTATCAGTTCTCTGCATTGCCCTTTGGCTTATCTACTGCGCCCAGGGTATTCACAAAAGTTCTGGCTCCAGTGATAGCCTTCTTCAGGTTAAGAGGAATACAAATTTATCCTTATTTGGACGATTGCCTGATTCTTGCTCAAGACAAGCACGAGCTTCTTCACCATCTACAGTATGTTATGACAGTGTTAAGGTGCCTAGGGTATTCTGTGAACGAAATAAAGTCCAGTCTAGTACCCTCTCAGGAAATGTGCTTTCTGGGTGTGACACTGAATACAGCTTCCCAGATGGCCTTTTTGACCCCGGACAAGCAAAAGAATCTTACTCTTTACTTCCATCAGTTGTCTCTACGGTCCAGGCTGACTGCAAGGACAGTCCTTCAAGCCTTGGGGTTCATGGCATCTTGTATTCTGGTGCTTCCCAATGCCAAACTGCATATGAGGAAGTTACAATGGTATCTCAAAAATGTATGGACACAACACTGCCACGATTTGGACACTGTCATTCAGATAATACCGTGCATCCAAAAGGAATTTTTGTGGTGGGCTCAGGAATGTCACCTAAACAAGGGACTCTCTGTGACCTGACCAGAGGCGAGTCAGATTTTAACGACGGATGCCTCGGACAAGGCTTGGGGAGCACACCTCAATGGAAAATGGGTTCAAGACACGTGGCCTGCCAGACTTCAACATTTACATATCAACTTGAAGGAAATGTTAGCAGTCCAGTTTGCATTGATGGCTTTCAAGGATTTACTTCTCCCAGGGCAAGTGTTGATTCAAACAGACAACACAACTGTCATGTGGTACATCAACAAGCAAGGGGGAACCCATTCGTACCCTCTTTGCAGGCAAGCTATGATTTTGTGGGAGACTGCTCTCAGTTTGCAACTCACTCTTCAGGCAAGGTTTCTGCCAGGAGCACAGAACTCCTTAGCAGATGTTTTGAGCAGACGGATAGTGGATCCCCACGAGTGGAAGTTGGATCCTCATGTATTTCAACAGTTGACAATGGTATGGGGGACTCCAGACATAGATCTGTTCGCTTCTCCACTAAATTTTCAGGTGCCAAAGTTTTGCACAAAGATGTTTCATCCCACAGCTTGGAAAGTGGGATACTCTATCATTCAGTTGGAGCAACCTTCACGTCTATGCCTTTCCGCCTCTGCCTCTCCTTCCAAAGGTTCTCTTGAAGGTCAGACAAGACAAGCCCTCCATGATTCTAATAGCTCCAGATTGGCCTCGACAGCACTGGTACCCCCTGCTAAGGAGTTTAGTACGGGAACCTCCTTACCCTTTGCCTTTGATTCCACACCTTTTGACTCAGGAGGGCAATCATTTCCTCAATGTCAGGATTCAGTCCCTGCATCTAACAGCCTGGCATATTCTGTTCTAGAACCTGGAGGGTCGCAGCTTCCTCAACAAGTTTTGAATGTTATTTTGGAGGCCAGAAGGTCTAGTACAAGGAAAGTTTATGCTGATAAATGGAGGAGATTTTTTATTTGGAGCAAAGCAAAGAGCTTTGATGTTTCCAGGCCTGATTTGAGTGTTTCTCTTCAATATCTTACAGAATTATTAGACAAGGGTTTGTCTTTCTCCTCTATAAAAGTTCATGCTGCAGCCATCTCTGCTCACTATGACTGTGACCCACCATTATTCTCTCATCCTTTGTTGAAGCAATTCCTTAGAGGGGCAAAGAACATAAGACCCTGCGTAGAGCTCCTACTCCTTCCTGGGATCTCAATTTTGTGTTGGAAAAACTTACTTTACCTCCTTTTGAACCTGCAGCTACGGCTGAGTTAAAGTTTTTGTCTTGGAAGACTGCTTTGTTGTTGGCCATTACGTCTGCTAGAAGGGTTTCTGAATTACAGGCTCTTATGGCAGTTGAACCCTTCCTAATTTTTCATAAGGATAGGGTATCTCTGCGTACTAACCCTACTTTTATGCCTAAGGTGGTTTCGAATGTGGCCTTGAACCAATCTATTCATTTGCCTACTTTTTATGCAGATCCCCAAAATAAAGGGGAGAAAATTTTGCACACTTTGGACATTCATAGGCAGTTACGTTATTATTTGAGCAAGACTAAAGGGTTCAGACAGTCTCAGCAGTTGTTTGTTTCTTTTGCTTTGGGTTCTCAGGGGAAACCGGTTTCAAAACAAACTATTTCTAAGTGGATTGGCCTTTGTATTGCTTTTTGTTGTTCTCATCATGGCAAGGAGATTCCAGCTGGAATCAGACCTCACTCCACTAGGGCTACTGCCACTTCTACTGCCTTTTTAAGGGGGGTAGCTACTAAAGATATTTTGGAAGCAGCTACTTGGAGTTCAGTGCACACTTTTTCTAAGCATTACCATCTTCCTCTCTATTCCAAATCTAGAGCTGGATTTGCCACTGCAGTCTTACAGGGCATTTTGGCAGCTCCCAATGCTTTATGATTTTGCCAGCCTCCCTTTACCTCTGCTTTGGGATTCTACCCATAAGTTATGACTGCAGCAATGTGAGATGAAGAACATAGTACAGTTTTGTACCTACCATAAATGTAGATGTTCGAAGATCCACATTGCTGCAGTCCAATTTACCCTCCCTCCTTCCCCTCTGTAGTTTGGAGTGGTTGTATGGTTTGGGTTGTAGCTGGTTTGTGTACATAGTTTTAGGGAGGTATTCTATTTTTTGGCTGTGGCCTTTATTTTTAGGGCCTTCTGACATCTGGGGCAAGAAAAGACTGAGGAAATGACGTCGGTCATGCGCTTTAATACCCTGACGCTCTGACGTCAGATCTAAGCGCCCATGACCGACGTCAGCCTAATACTTTGGTATTTGGGCCGACCGAGGACAGCGGACTACCCATAAGTTATGACTGCAGCAATGTGGATCTTCGAACATCTACATTTATGGTAGGTACAAAACTGTACTTTTTTTAACTGGTTTTTCTCATGTTATGTCTGGGATTAGCTATTTCAAATGAGATCTGGGTAGCCGTCGCTAGGCATCATTGGGATAAGGGGTAGCCTCGAGACAGTAAACAGCTCTCGAGCTATTGAAGATTGCCGAGTCGGAGCCGAGGATCGGCTCCGATCCCAAACAGCAAGAAAGAAGATGAAATGAAGACAACTAACATGGAACGTTATGGTAGGTACATAACTACTTACTTGTGAACCGTAAAGTAAACCTTACCATAAAAATGCTTTGCATTTTTGGCCACTAAATTTAACAATTCTCTAGCCTCGCTGAATACTTGACGCTTGTGTCTGCCCTCCCCTTATCCACCGTCCTCTACATGAGACATTGTCGTATGACGTCTTGTATCCTACCCCATTCAAGTTAATGCAGTAAATGGAGCACAGAGGCAGAGCCTGCCCTAAAGGAAGGATGCACTTGGTACTAGAAAGGAACCCTTCCTCACACTTCTATGTTTTTCACAAAGTAACTCAGCAACACAGTCCTCGTCTTGTCACGGTTTTTGTTTGTGTGATCATTGTTGACCTTTGCATTCATGCTTGTGCAGCTTTTGTTTAGTTCCTGTTGCCTTCATTTTGTAAATGTAGATATTTGCTGTACTTTGTCCCTGTTTCCAAGTTCATTGTTCATGGAAATTTGGACCTGAAGTGCCTTAGAGCTGCTCAACTTTCCTGCTGTTTCCCCTTCACTTGTTGCGGGGTGGGCAACAAAATAAAACTTCTGCCAAAAACAAAACTAATCTAATAGAAATGTCAGAAGGCCTTTGCGTCATGAAATACATTTTGATCTTTATGGGATTTAGTAAAAGGTAATTTCTGGCCTGTTATTTCCCTTTTTGCAAAGCCAGAAACTACTAGGTTGCAGGTATTTTTAACACATTGAAGGTTAAGCCAGGAATAGAACGCCACAGGTGTGTTTTACACAGAAGTCTGTTGAACAAGGAAAAGCTCTCCCCATAAATTGTGTGTAATTGCAGGCATACGTCTGACCGTTACTAGTGCTGCTTTAGAACAGTTAAATCTGTCTAATAGGTTTTAGAATGATGGGCTTTGCTGCTATAATTGTAACCTTCACTGTACGTCACCAACGATTGTCACTTGCCCTGTCTGTTTGTCCAGCCCACCCACAAGCTGAATGACTCATTCTTTAAAACTCTCTGTGGAAGATATTTTTTTTATCAGCTTTTGCTTTGTAAAGGTCAGTAGTTGCTGAGAGAAACAAAGCCATCATGTGCAGGATCTGTCAGACTTGCCTCTTGCAACCTCAGTACGTGTTGACAGCTCCCTGCAAGAATCAGACATGTAATGCAAGCCTTCATTCATTCATTTTAAAAGGCACCTTGAGGTATTATTCTGGAGTTTGAGCACTTGGTTTGCACTAAAGCAAATCAAATTGCAGTCCACTGTGTGCATTCTTCATATGTCTTCTTCATCTACCTGTTTTCAGGTCATCTTGCAGCTGTCAGTTAACCCTTCTAGTCTTTTAGTAAGTTTAGCTGGTGACTTAAGCGAGTAGGGAGCTAGTTGAAACAAGGTGATCTGATGTCATCATTCATTCTTTAAGTGATGGGTCTCTGATCTGATTCTGGTCAACTCTCAAGCTCATCCCTTTACCCATAATGCCCCACTAACCCAACATACCTCAGATCGTGTTTGCTGCCATATCGCTCAGATGTAGATCCTCTCTCCAGCAATCTGGGGGTATTTTTTGGTTGAGTGTTTACCAATTTTTTCTTGCACCTCTGTTACCTTCTGTGGTGGATTTGCTTGGACAAAGTTTCTCAAGGTCCTTCATTTGTTCTTTTGCTGTCAAGTGGTCACTGCGAGCATGGACACCTCCCAATTGGGGTGGGGTGCAGGCATTACTTGTGAAAGACTGTCCATCGTACATGGTTCCCAGAAGAAGCCAATGCACATATCAGTGTCCCGATAATGAGAGCAGCCTCCTAGTGTTGCAGGCCGTTTAAGGCGCTCATCCATTCAGGACCATTGTGATCCAAATGAACAATGGTCTGTAGTCTGGTACATCAATAAATAGGGAGGAAGCGGGTCTTATCTGCGGTGTCAAGCAGTGAAAGCATGGCAATGGGCAGTCTCTTCCAGCCCTTTCTCATAGCAGTGTACATACTGGGGAAAGCCAGTCTGATTGTAGACCAATTGAGCATGTGTGTTCTGTTGCTTCATGAGTGCCTCTCAATGTCAAAGTGATGGAGAGAATTTTCTGGTAATGGGGCCAGCCATGTTGTGACCTTTTTGCTTCTTTCCTCAGTGACAAGTGCAGTAGATTCTTCGCCCTGGTCTTCCCTTTAGGGGAGTCACCAAGAGATTATGTAGTTCATGACTGGCCCTCCGGTCTCCTTTATGCTTACTCCCATTACCTCTAATCACCAAATTCATGCAGGACGCATACTGGTTAAAGAGCAGATTTATCCTCATTGCACCTTTTTAGTCTCATCAAATTTGGTTCCCCCTTCTGTGGCCTCATCTTCTGTATCCACCCTGGATGGCGGACCAGAGTCCAGACCTCATGTCCCATCCGACAGGGATGATTCATCCAGACATAACAGGCCTCATGCTGACCACATGGTTTCTCCAATTACACCGATGGCTAGACAGCCCAGGCTTTCCTCCCCAGTCCCACATGTTTTGTTGCCTTCTCAAAAGGCTGCTTCTAGGAAAATTTACAAAAATAAATAAAAGCAACTTTCAGTTTGGGACCTTGGAGAGTTTTTGGACCCCTTTTTCCTGCCCCTGTACCAGCTGTACTTGCATTTTTAGCTTCAGTTTACAATGAGGGAGCTAGTTTCTCTACTATTAAGGTGCAGTTGGCTGCCATTTCGAATTTCTTTCAGGTGAAAATCATTCCTACTTACCTTCTAGGTTATATAAGGCCTTTCTGAAAGGCGCCTTCTTGCACAGGCCCCCCCCCCCCCCCCGTCAATGACCATACCTCTTCTTGGGATTAACTATTTCGCTTAAAGGTGTCACCCAAGGCCACTTTGAACCTTCAACCAAGACTGACCTAAAGTTTTTGTACTGGAAAACTATTTTTCTGGTTACTATTACATCAGCTAGATGAGTCTCTGAACTCCAGACTCTTTCCTCCAAATCCCCTTACCTGTTTTTCATAGTTTCCTTGTGTACCGACTCATTTTTTTGTCTGCAGTGGCTAATGTGTCTAATGTTAATTGGGTCATTAACCTCTCTTTTTTTCTTTCTAAATTTCTCTAAAGGAGAATACATGCTCCATCTTTTGGATGTGCATAGGCAACTTCATTTCGATCTCCAATGGACCAAAGATTTCAGGAAAACTGACCAATTGTTATATCCTTTTCACCAAACAGATTGGGCACGGCAGTTTTTAAAGTAACCCAATTGTTTATATCCTTTTCACCAAACCGATTGGGCGTGGCAGTTTTTAAAGTAACCCAATTGTTATATCCTTTTCACCAAACCGATTGGGCATGGCAGTTTTTAAAGTAACCTTAGCTAAATGGTTAACTGATTGATTGCATTATCTTTGTCTATGGTTGTCTTTGCCCAAGCCCCCTAGTGCACATTCCAAGAGGTCTGTGGCTGCCTCTTCAGCTTTTTGGTCAAGAGAATATCAGTAGTTGACATTTTTGGCACTGCCACTTGGTCCAGTGTTCATACCTGTATTGCTCATTACAGATTTGGTTTGGTTTCTAGGAACAGAGCCGCCTTTGGCTCCACAGTACTCTGAGATATCCTTCCATGAGGACCACCAAAGTTTCATCTAGCTGGGGACTGTATCCCATCGGTTGAGAGGTGAATGAACGTGACAACGGATACAAAAGTTATGTAGTCACTGTAATGATGCATCTGTGTTGTCCTCTTTCAGTCTTCACCAACTTCCCACTGTCTTAATCCCCCTTCCCTTCTCTCCTGGAGAGAGAAGGGATACTTTTTTTGAGAACTATTGCTCTCTTTTTAGCTCCAGGTTTATAGCTATAATCTCTGCTTTTAAATTTCTTATGTTATCAAGCATGGATTATTGGGGCAGCAAACTTGATCTGAACTATGTTGAGTTAGTGAGGCATTATAGGTAAAGGGTGGAGCTGGAGAGTTGAATCCGAGAGTCTGGAAGAAGCAGCTGGGCTGAATCAGTGACTTTATCATTTGAGGAAGAATGAAAATGGGCAACACAGATGTATTGTTATGGTGAGTACAGAACTTTTGTGTAGAAGTGGCGGTTTATGGTGTACAAGTTACGTTCGGAGCGTTTACCCGTCTCTCCTCCTCATAGATGAGCTTGGATGTCGATGAAAATGGGCAGCACAGATGTATTGTTATGGTGAGTACAGAACTTTTGTGTAGAAGTGGCGGTTTATGGTGTACAAGTTACGTTCGGAGCGTTTACCCGTCTCTCCTCCTCATAGATGAGCTTGGATGTCGATGAAAATGGGCAGCACAGATGTATTGTTATGGTGAGTACAGAACGTTTGTGTAGAAGTGGCGGTTTATGGTGTACAAGTTACGTTCGGAGCGTTTACCCGTCTCTCCTCATAGATGAGCTTGGCTGTCGATGAAAATGGGCAGCACAGATGTATTGTTATGGTGAGTACAGAACGTTTGTGTAGAAGTGGCGGTTTATGGTGTACAAGTTACGTTCGGAGCGTTTACCCGTCTCTCCTCATAGATGAGCTTGGCTGTCGATGAAAATGGGCAGCACAGATGTATTGTTATGGTGAGTACAGAACGTTTGTGTATAAGTGGCGGTTTATGGTGTACAAGTTACGTTCGGAGCGTTTACCCGTCTCTCCTCCTCATAGATGAGCTTGGATGTCGATGAAAATGGGCAGCACAGATGTATTGTTATGGTGAGTACAGAACGTTTGTGTAGAAGTGGCGGTTTATGGTGTACAAGTTACGTTCGGAGCGTTTACCCGTCTCTCCTCCTCATAGATGAGCTTGGATGTCGATGAAAATGGGCAACACAGATGTATTGTTATGGTGAGTACAGAACTTTTGTGTAGAAGTGGCGGTTTATGGTGTACGTTACGTTCGGAGCGTTTACCCGTCTCTCCTCATAGATGAGCTTGGCTGTCGATGAAAATGGGCAGCACAGATGTATTGTTATGGTGAGTACAGAACGTTTGTGTAGAAGTGGCGGTTTATGGTGTACAAGTTACGTTCGGAGCGTTTACCCGTCTCTCCTCCTCATAGATGAGCTTGGCTGTTGATGAAAATGGGCAACACAGATGTATTGTTATGGTGAGTACAGAACGTTTGTGTAGAAGTGGCGGTTTATGGTGTACAAGTTACGTTCGGAGCGTTTACCCGTCTCTCCTCCTCATAGATGAGCTTGGCTGTCGATGAAAATGGGCAACACAGATGTATTGTTATGGTGAGTACAGAACGTTTGTGTAGAAGTGGCGGTTTATGGTGTACAAGTTACGTTCGGAGCGTTTACCCGTCTCTCCTCATAGATGAGCTTGGATGTCGATGAAAATGGGCAGCACAGATGTATTGTTATGGTGAGTACAGAACTTTTGTGTAGAAGTGGCGGTTTATGGTGTACAAGTTATGTTTGGAGCGTTTACCCGTCTCTCCTCCTCATAGATGAGCTTGGCTGTCTGGCATGAAGCATCACTTGTTTGAGTCAGCGGCTCAGCTGTCTGATCCTGTTGCCCTAAACTAGATTTTATAATCTAATGGCATACTCTTATTCAGGGTCTTTGGGTAGCCCAGTTGCAGGGTTTTAGAAAACACCTCTGTCAGGTAAATCTGACCTAATTACCTTATTCCTCTGTGTAAACCCTCACCTGGCTCCCCTGTGTAAACCCTCACCCGGTCACCTGGCTCCTCTGTGTGTACACCCGCGCCCAGTCACCTGGCTCCTCTGTGTGTGCACCCGCGCCCAGTCACCTGGCTCCTCTGTGTGTACACCCACGCCCAGTCACCTGGCCTCTCTTTATGTAAACCCTTGCAGAGTCACTTTGCAGAATTTTGGGATCTGTTCTTGCTTTAATGCAGAGTTCAGTTTCTTTGGGGGAGATGAGCACTAAGAGGCAAGTCGATGGTCCCCCCCCCCCGCATGGGAAAAGTGTGAATGAAAAGATGTAAAAGAAAGGGAAGGGCAACTGTTGAAGTGAGATATGGGGCAGCATATAGTGGAAAAGGTAGGTAACTTAGAGCTGAAAAGAGGGTGGGTGGGTGTGATATGGGACATGTCTTGCATCAAACCTGCCATGTTGTCACCATAATGCCTGTCTTGCCACACAAACTTACTCTGTCAGAAACCATCATAGTATACACAGACAGGTAACTTAACAAGCAAATGCAAATTTAAATAAATTCAACCCCAATAATTTCATCTCCACCCTTAAAGATTACAGCTGGGACATAGTAAAACTTTTGCCCCTCAAACCCTCAAAGATGCTGTGTCCAATTTCAGAAAAAGTTCTTAAATGTATTAATTGACCATACTTCGTTTAGAACAGGGGAAAGTTATTAATTGACCATACTTCGCTTAGAACCGGGGAAAGTCAGGTCAGACCCTTTAGTCTGGCTAACTAAAAAAAAAAAAAAAAAAAAAACTGTCAGCTTATAATACAAGGGATAAGGCTTGGAAAGTTCACTTCTAGAAACAAAACCAGAGAAGAAATCTTGCACATCAAAACACAAACACCAGTAAAAAAAAAAAATCATACTTCTCCAACCTTCAGACCTCCCGTCAAAACAATGGCAAACTGTTTGGTTTGGTCTTCATAAAAAAATTACTCCAGAGCCAAATCCCATTCTCTCCCCGTCCATTAATAACCACTCAAATAGTAGCTCCCACTTCATAAGTACGATTGTCACTTACCAAGCACAGCTCTTTTCCCGCATTAATAACCACTCAGATAGTAGCTCCCACTTCATAAGTACGATTGTCACTTACCAAGCACAGCTCTTTTCCCGCATTAATAACCACTCAGATAGTAGCTCCCACTTCATAAGTACGACTGTCACTTACCAAGCACAGCTCTTTTCCCGCATTAATAACCACTCAGATAGTAGCTCCCACTTCATAAGTACGACTGTCACTTACCAAGCACAGCTCTTTTCCCGCATTAATAACCACTCAAATAGTAGCTCCCACTTCATAAGTACGATTGTCACTTACCAAGCACAGCTCTTTTCCCGCATTAATAACCACTCAGATAGTAGCTCCCACATCATAAGTACGATTGTCACTTACCAAGCACAGCTCTTTTCCCGCATTAATAACCACTCAGATAGTAGCTCCCACTTCATAAGTACGATTGCCACTTACCAAGCACAGCTCTTTTCCCGCATTAATAACCACTCAAATAGTAGCTCCCACTTCATAAGTACGATTGTCACTTACCAAGCACAGCTCTTTTCCCGCATTAATAACCACTCAAATAGTAGCTCCCACTTCATAAGTACGATTGTCACTTACCAAGCACAGCTCTTTTCCCGCATTAATAACCACTCAGATAGTAGCTCCCACTTCATAAGTACGATTGTCACTTACCAAGCACAGCTCTTTTCCCGCATTAATAACCACTCAGATAGTAGCTCCCACTTCATAAGTACGATTGTCACTTACCAAGCACAGCTCTTTTCCCGCATTAATAACCACTCAGATAGTAGCTCCCACTTCATAAGTACGATTGTCACTTACCAAGCACAGCTCTTTTCCCGCACCACCCCAGCTGCACACAACAACAATACAGCACAGTTCACTTTTCGATCTGTAGCAGTTTCCTGTTAGGAAATGTCTGCACAGCCTCAGACAACCTTGGCAGCTGATGACTCCCAACCAAGTGCATACAACTTGCAGTTAATACTCCCGTGTCTGTATTCTAGTTCACTGATCCAGAACAGGAAACCGTGATCCTACCATCTGGAAGAAATAATTCATAATACCGCTCCATAAAGCTGGCAGTTCAACTGACCTATCACATATCACATTAGAGACTCATCACTATATTGTGTCTTGTATCAAAAATTATGGTAAAATCTGTACGCTCCCAGCTCCTCATAACTTACTGATGGCAGTCTTCTCTCCCTAAGCCAGCACAGTTTACATTCCATTCATATTACAACTGCCGACCTTCTCTTCACCAGTACTGTTAATCAAACCAGAAGTGATGCTCCTCCGGTCTGGACACTCTTCCTTCTCTATCATGAAGTTCTGATGGAGCTGTTATCTTTAGATTCAAATCACTTACCTGCTTTTATAGCTACCTGTCAAATAGGCAATTGTCTGTAAAAGGGCAGTAAGATTAGTCTACCTTCCAACCAAGTCACATTTGGCATCTTTCAAGGATCTATTCTTGGCCCCTTCCTATTTAGTATCTTTATTAAACTCCATGCCGCCACCAAACAGTTCTATGTTGTTATGCAGAAGATGGTTGGATCACTTATCTGCTGTACCCAGCCACTAAAAATCCTCCAGGAAATCACAGGAATAGTTCTTCTCAGTTGAATTTTGGCTGTATGCGTCCGATTCATAGGTGTGTAGTAGGATAAAGACCACAGGGGCCTTTTTAAGCCTAGCCATCCTGAATCTCTGACAAGTTCTGGTACCCTTGATGGGTGTAAACTGCGGCTTGGGAGGTGAAATGTTTGAAAGCAGGGTCATGGAATATGAGCCATTTACAGGTTGTTGCTGTCCATTAGAGACATAGGTGCCAAACCAGAATTGAATTTCCTGTTCCCTGCCCAGTTGTCCAAGTTGCACTTTAACTGAGTTAGGGTGGAACTCCGCTTCACATGGTTTGGAGCCTGTTCCAGAGACTGGGTAGTCTCTGGGATGCATACCTGTCTCTCCATCATGTCCTATTTATATCACAGGCAAGGTTTAAGTCTTTAGAATGGGTAATTCTGGTGCTGTTTGTTTTATGGATATGCAGGAGGTCCATTAGAGTGAGGTCTGGCAATATCCGGTATGCTAGGCATAGATCTCCCCTCAAAAGTCTGTAGGAGACAGAATACAGGGATAGGGCCTTGAGGCAGTCTGCAAAGGGCATGTTACTTATTCCCTGTGTTCTTTTAGTGAGGAACATCTGTGGACGTTTCAGTTGTTGGATATGCCTGGTTAGGTTCATACCAAAGAGGGCATTGTACTCTATAATAGGTCTGATGAATGCCAAATGCAGTGGAACAATGACTTCCTTGGACCTAGATGCCACACCTTTGTTTGTAAGTTGCACAGTGTAAAATGATTTTATCACTACTGTAGGCATGTGATGGTCAAAGGCTAGATTACTTGGATGGCGCAGTGGTAGCATTGTTGCCTCACAAGAGGTTCTCTGGTTCGATTCTGTGCTGGAGTGCCTTCTGTGTGGAGTCTGCATGTTCTCCCTGCATTCATGTGGGTTTCCTCTGGGTGCTCCAGTTTTCTCCCACGTTTCAAAAACATGCATCTGGTGCGTTTCTCACTAGGCCTCCACTGAAAATTAGCTTTGTTCCAAGTCTGACTTTCCCAGTAAACAAATATTAAATAAATAAATAAATAAATAAATGTGGGTTCCCAAGTCCCTGACTACTGGGTCAACTCTAAGGGGTGTATTGTCAATATGATAGTTACCAGGGATGGATGACTTCCCAAAAGATACTATTATGCATTTCTTGGCATTTAGTTTTAGTCCATGACTCTGACACCAGTTTTGTCTGTGTCAGCCCTTCATGGAAAATATTTGTTAGTGTGAGATTCAATGACAGCTTCTAATTTGAAATTGTCTGCAGATTTAGTCCGAGACCATTGACATTGGCCTTGACTTCAGAGAAGTAAATGCCAAAAAGGAGTGGTCCCAGGACTGATCCCTGAGGGGCTCCACTACTGACTGGCCGCTTTGTAGAGGTGGACTCCCCAATACCAACTTCCTGGGTGCTGTGAGCCAGTTGGATATCCACCAGCTGACAAACATTTTGCCCTCATGCATTGCTTTGGTGACGTTCTCAAATAATTATTTCCATGGCTTTGCATACAAGACTAATGAGTCAGTAGTTTCCAGGGTCTGTAGATGGTCCACCTTTGTGCAAAGGGATGACTGTTCCTTAACTGAAAAATGACTGCATTTTATCCCAGTGTATTGCGTGTGTGGGGGTATGCATTCTTTCATCTAGCAACACAAAATTGAAACTGTAGTACAAACACAACTGCTAAGAGCCGTACTAGATGATGACCTCAGATATGACCAGCGTCATGCTGAGGCCATCAGAAAGCACATCTGAAACTAGTTTCCCTCTGTAAGGCCAAACATATCTTACTGTCACTGCAAGAAAGTCTAAAGCAACAAACTACCTACTTCTGTATACATCCCATATTCTCACAAGTCTTAGTATGACCCTTAGAACAAAACTTGGCACATGCTGCAGCTAATTTTCTGGCAAATGCCTTCCAAAAACAGTTCACTCCCCTAAGGGACTTAAATTTGCCGGAACTTCCTCTCTGCCTTACACACGCATAACTGGTCATGGCCCATAATTTAATAAACAACCCAGAAAAATGCCCTTCTCTGAAAAATGTTACAGCCCTAATGTAATGCCAGAGCTCTGTTCTCTAACAAGAACTCTCTCATAGTTGCAGCAAAATCGAATAACTCAGCCAGCATCTTTCTATATTCCTAGCTTTCATGTCACAAAACTGTGGCACTCAATCCCACTTCAACTAAAACTGGCAGACTATAATAAAAGCTTTAAAACACTACTGAAATAGCATCTAAATAACACCTGGCGCTCCTCGTGTTGTACACCTGGCTGATGTAGCAGTACTACTGAAACAGCATCTAAATAACACCTGGCTCTCATCGTGTTGTACACCTGGCTGATAACACTGATGAAACAACATCTAAATAACACCTGGTGCTCATCATGTTGTACACCTGGCTGATCTAGCAGTACTACTGAAACAGCATCTAAATAACACCTGGTGCTCATCGTGTTGTGCACCTGGCTGATCTAGCAGTACTACTGAAACAGCATCTAAATAACACCTGGTGCTCATCGTGTTGTGCACCTGGCTGATCTAGCAGTACTACTGAAACAGCATCTAAATAACACCTGGTGCTCATCATGATGTACACCTGGCTGATCTAGCAGTACTACTGAAACAGCATCTGAATAACACCTGGCGCACATCGTGTTTTACATCTGGCTGATCTAGCAGTACTACTGAAGCAACATCTAAATAACACCTGGCGCTCATGTTGTACACCTGGCGCTCATCGTGTTTTACATCTGGCTGATCTAGCAGTACTACTGAAGCAACATCTAAACACCTGGCGCTCATCGTGTTGTACACCTGGCTGATCTAGCAGTACTACTGAAGCAACATATAAATAACACCTGGCACTCATCGTGTTGTACACCTGGCTGATCTAGCAGTACTACAGAAACAGCATCTAAATAACACCTGGTGCTCATCGTGTTGTACACCTGGCTGATCTAGCAGTACTACTGAAACAGCATCTAAATAACATCTAAATAACATTTGGTGCTCATCGTGATGTACACCTGGCTGATCTAGCAGTACTACTGAAACAACATCTAAATAACACCTGGCGGTCATCGTGTTGTACACCTGGCTGATCTAGCAGTACTACTGAAATAGCATCTACTATAGATCCTCCATTTTTCCAAAAATTGCTGTTCTGACACTTCCGAGATTGTAAGCTTTCACTTACATTGGGTCGATCAGTCACCGTTCGCTTTTTTAAGCATTCAGTGATTTAATGTAGACCAACAGCAAGAGGTTCTAAAGTTCAATTTTCAACTGGAGTGCCTTCTGTGCAGAGTCTGCATGTCCTCCCTGGAGTCCCTGCATTCGTGTGGGTTCTCTCCAGGTACTCTGGTTTCCTCCCATGTGACAAAGACATGTGTCTACTGGAGCGTTTCTCCCTGGGCCTCCTCTGAAAATTGGTTTTGTTCCAAGTCGGACTTTCCCGGTAAACAAATGTTAACAAAATGTCTAATTTGCTTACTCGAGCTATGGAGGGTGTCTTTCCTCTACCGAGACCTTTCCTTCTTGTTTTTGGTCAGCAGTTTTTCCCTTGTTGTAGAACCTATTTAGGCTGATGTTCACCAGGCTGTGTTTTTTTTTTTTTTCGTGAGGGTCCTGATTTAGTCCGTTCAGGTACAACTGAGCCTGATGAAGTCCCACTTTGTGAGACGAAAACGCGATGGTGACTGTTGAATAGAAGAGCGTTAATGTACTCGTTTGTCCATGTGTTCTTGTGAATAAACTTTTGTTTGTAAACTATCGTGGTGGAATCCTATGACTTTCAGCATCCTGTTTGCTTTGGATTATTGGTGATTTTTCGCGGATGCTAACGCTTTCTTGGATTATCAGTTACAACTGAGTCTATACACTTGCGTAGGTGTTTATACAAGGCAGTAGTGTACTCCTCATTATGGGAGACACTTGTCGATGGTGAGCAGGGGTTTAAAACTATTTATCCCATTGCATAGAAGGCTCTAGCTTGATTGGGAGAAATGTAACCTTTTTGCTCCAGGATGGGCAGTTGTGATAGATCACAAATATGTTTTATTCGAAGTAACTATCAGGGAAGGCCCCACACATGGGGTAGTGCAGCGATCTCCCATGTTGGTGAGCACTAGGTCAAGGATATTTGAGCCCCTTGTGGAAGTGCCAACCATCTGTTCTACAGCATTTGTGTTAAAGTCCAGGAACCTTAGGGTAAGTGTGTTAGTGCTCGTATATGATGCCCAGTGGATGGAAGAATAGTTAAGTCACCCTTAGGGTAAGTGTGTTGGTGCTCGTATATGTTGCCCAGTGGATGGAAGAATAGTTAAAAGTCATTCATGACTACAGTGTTTGGCTGTGTACTGCGAGTGACTCAACTAGGTCCAGGTAGTCAGTGTGGTTTACCTGGCTCATGGTGGGAGTCTATAGCTAACAATGATGTGGGGGGGGGTCTTTCCTACAGTTATCTGGACTTGAGTAACTCTAGGGACTCCTACTGTTTAACCAATGTTGAGGTTGATACACACCTCCCCCCTTTGGTTCTTTCACATTCATTTTGTGGTCTGAACGTGTGGAATGCATTGTACGGCTGGAGTAATCCCTGTGGCCTTAAATCATGTCTCTGGTGCTGCACACATATCTGTGCCTTTCAAAGTAAGGAGTGCTTCCAGTGAGTGCAGTTTTTGAGTTAGACTCGTAGCATTAAGCAGCATAACTTTGAATTTGTCTCTAGAAGATGTTTTTAAGTAGAAGTTTTGATTTATGACATTGCCTAAAAAAAGGAACCATGGGGGAGGCAAACACCCTAACCAGTAACTGAAAGCCAAGCGGTGGCAGATGGAAGACCATCCCTTGCAAAGCAGCTGACAGATACTGGATCCCCCTGGACTGACACCAGAAGCTAAGCCAATTGTTAAAGTCAATCATTTTTCAATGAGTTCAGTCATGTCTGTTAGGGACATACCTGGCTGTGACACACTGAGCTCAGTCATGTCTGGTAGGGACATACCTGGCTGTGACACACTGAGCTCAGTCATGTCTGTTAGGGGCATACCTGGCTGGGACACACTGAGCTCAGTCATGTCTGTTAGGGACATACCTGCCTGGGACACAAATCAGTGAGCTCAGTCATGTCTGTTAGGGACATACCTGGCTGGGACACACTGAGCTCAGTCATGTCTGTTAGGGACATACCTGGCTGGGACACACTGAGCTCAGTCATGTCTGTTAGGGACATACCTGGCTGGGACACACTGAGCTCAGTCATGTCTGTTAGGGACATACCTGGCTGGGACACACTGAGCTCAGTCATGTCTGTTAGGGACATACCTGGCTGGGACACACTGAGCTCAGTCATGTCTGTTAGGGACATACCTGGCTGTGACACACTGAGCTCAGTCATGTCTGTTAGGGACATACCTGGCTGTGACACACTGAGCTCAGTCATGTCTGTTAGGGACATACCTGGCTGTGACGCACTGAGCTCAGTCATGTCTGTTAGGGACATACCTGGCTGTGACGCACTGAGCTCAGTCATGTCTGTTAGGGACATACCTGCCTGGGACACACTGAGCTCAGTCATGTCTGTTAGGGACATACCTGCCTGGGACACACTGAGCTCAGTCATGTCTGTTAGGGACATACCTGCCTGGGACACACTGAGCTCAGTCATGTCTGTTAGGGACATACCTGCCTGGGACACACTGAGCTCAGTCATGTCTGTTAGGGACATACCTGCCTGGGACACACTGAGCTCAGTCATGTCTGTTAGGGACATACCTGCCTGGGACACAACCAGTGAGCTCAGTCATGACTCTCTTCATAAAGTCTAGTAAGGTATATCTCAAGTCGTTCACTCCAATGTGGACTATGACAGAGTCATAACCGTACTTGCTCTTGAGAGACTTGAACGATTTGGTGGATACTAGCACCTGACAGCTGACCGTCTTCTTGTCCAGCCTGGTGAGGGAGACATCTGTGCGTCTCACTATGGAGTCATCTATGGCCAAGACCTTTGGGTTCGGAGGCATTTTACCTTAGGAGCTTGTTGGATGAGACACTGGCGTGTGTGTGTTTGTGTAGTGGAGGCTGATGGGACTGCATTGTGTATCCATGGTTTGCGTTTGGGAGGTCTCTGTTCTTCTGGTTATACTTCTAGGAAGTACCTCCATGTATGTGGATTTATATTGTTGGTTTGTGGAAGATGTGAAGTGTGCATGCTAACAACCCATTTGGTATCCACTTTGCCGTTTCTCGAGATAAAGCATTGATACCAGACTTACAGTATAGCTACAGCTCTCACATATTGTATTAATATGTTTTAGGTAGAAGTAATGGGTTGTCAGTACACATTAGGCAGTTGCTGCATTGCCTCAGGATGCCCAGGTCCATCAGGCTGGATGGAGAAAGAGTAGGTTATTATAGAGTAGGAAATTATCGGTCCATTATGTTAGGTTTGTTCTACAAGTCGTGGGTTGAGGGCTGGATGGAACTGGTACTGCTGTGGGCCTAGTAGAATGAACTAAACTATGGAGGTTTGGGAGTAGGTGTCTACATCAATGCCTTAAAAAATGTGCAGCTGAGTTGCTCTCTGGGCAGCAGTGCACAACTGTATGACGCACAGAGAAACAGGGAAGCCTGGGATGGTTCACATGCAGCTTATCTAAGTCTTTACATCTATAACACACAATACTAATCTCCGCTGGGCGATGTGCAGATTAGTTAAGCAATTTTCAAACAAGCTGGCCAATAGAAATGCTCAATACCGAGCCTTATTCCACCAGTCCCCAACTCAGATGGGTGCTTGGCTACACTCTTCTGCCACAACTCCTTACTGTAATTTTGCACAGTCTGTCTTTGCTATTACTCCTTACCTACTTTAATTTTACAGTGTATTTTTGTTATTAATCCTTAGGTACATTAATAACAAAGACACTGTATACAATTACTCATTAATTTTACACAGCACATCTTTATTACTTCTTAAACACTTCTACCAAGAATGGATTTGTCATCTCATCTTGTTTTGACAAAGAATGTTTGAGGCATCTAGGTAAGAGATTAACTGTTTCACTACCAGTGTTCTGGAAATTGGCATTCATGCGTGTCACTTCAAGTGGTACCACAGTTTCGGCTATACTTGTTTTTGTAAATTAATCAACTGCTGTGACCAGGACCCCTGTTGAAAATGGGTTTAATCCCAGTTCAACTTTTCCAGTTAACAAAAACAAATAGCAGTCATGGAGTGTGACACTTGTTAACATGGGTAGCTAGGAGTATTTTTGTGAGTGTTTTGTGAGGTGTGAAGCTGTACGTTTTTACATTGATCTCCAGTACATTAGAAGCAAAGTGTGCATTTTTCCATGTGGTTCATGTAGCAGGCAGAGGAACTTGGAAATATATACAGCACTGTAAGCCTTGACCACACCATTTGAAATGGGGAGACTTGCTTCTAGCAAGGCACACTACAGAAAGACCTAATGGGATTGTAAGCCTTGACCACACCGAATGGGATTGTTTGCTTAGACTTTCCCCTCTCAGGCTAGAGCATAAGATACAGATGTACCGTCACAACATATGGAATGTTCTATGTTAATCTGTACAGTTAGCTGGAGGTGTCACTCCCGTGCTAATCCCACTATGCTGCTTAGCAGCATTTGTCTGTTTTTACCCCATTGTTGTGGCAAGAGCAGCACTATTTTACTGTGGTAGTGGCTTGATTCACAGGGACTCGTTTCACTGCAGCCTGAGAGTGTCCTGGCTGACTTGCTTGAGTTGTGTAGTAAGCCTGTGGAGACAAAGGGAATTGAACCCTGAATACAGGATGAAGGTCATGAAAGCACATGGAGACCCTTACTGCTATGGACCTGCCACTGATTCAGTCTCTGCATTGTCTGCCAGTTTGCAGGGCCACTGGTGGCCCTCAGGAAATCTGTTTACCACTGCCTTCTTTGCAGTTTACTTACAGTAATTGCTGTTAGTTGTACATCTGTTCATGTTCTCGGACTGCTGCTCATCACATCTTGACACATTTACTTGATCGATGAAACATGCCTGGCCTGAAAATACTACATTCCTGATGTGATGAAGACATTGTGTCAGTGGCTGAACAGGTAGCTCACATTAGCACACTTGCTATCGAAATGGGAAGATCAGATGTCTTTGGGTTCTGATACCGTGCCAGGTTTTTGAATTCATTTTCTACCACTGACATTGCAGTACAGCATAAGGAGGTGCTACACTTCTGAGGTGTCAGTGACTCTGCAGGTAGTGCACACATGTTTCTGGAGCAGGGAAATCAAAAGACAGTGGGTCCTAGGCCAACACCAGGTACCTGGATTTATTTTCTATTAATGACATTGCAGTACAACATAGGAAGAGGTGTTGCACTTCTAAGACCATAAACCAAGAACCTGTGTGCCTGAGATGATGGTAGTTCAACTACATGTGAAAAAAGATCCCATGGCACTTACCAAAACGGTGGGGGAATTTCCCTGGTGTCATGGACAGATTCTCTCCTAGGCAGTAAGAATTGCAAACTGCTGCCATTGCTTAATGTGTGACTTTGAGTAGTCACTTAACCAGATGACGCTCCCAGACTGTTTCTGAAAAAGGTCCGTAGAGATCCGTGCTCTACAACGGGCAACAAATACAAATTAAAAAAAAGGGAATACCAACTCTAGCCACTTTTGAAAATAAGCCATAGGTGTAATGAATCTAACTTGGTCAGCAGAACATAAAACAAAGCCACTGCCATTCCTTTTTGTCCTGCCAAGGTGGCCAGTGTCACTCTGCTATATGACCCAGAGCACATGGGAGGCTGTCTTCTGTAGAAATACACTGTAAAACGCTGCTCTAGGCTGGAACCCCACAACTTTGCGTAAACCTTGCATTGGGATTGGCCGCATTGTGTAGGAAACTGCCCATTCTAAGGGCAGATCTAGTGATGGGGGGGGGCTAACTGTGCTGGGACTATGCCCAGCATGCTGTCTGCAATGGGAAGTAAAACCAGCACAGGCTTTGTACCTATGCTTCAACCTAACCCCAACACATGGTGTCTGCACTGGGAAGTAAAACCAACACAGGCTTTGTGCCTATGCTTCAACCTAACCCCAACACATGGTGTCTGCACTGGGAAGTAAAACCAGCACAGGCTTTGTGCCTATGCTTGAACCCAACCCCAGCACATGGTGTCTGCACTGGGAAGTAAAACCAGCACAGGCTTTGTGCCTATGCTTGAACGTAACCCCAGCACCTGGTGTCTGCAGTGGGAAGTAAAACCAGCACTGGATTTGTGCCTGTGCTTGAACCAAACCCCAGCACCTGGTGTCTGCACTGGGAAGTAAAACCAGCACAGGCTTTGTACCTATGCTTGAACCTAACCCCAGCACATGGTGTCTGCAGTGGGAAGTAAAACCAACACAGGCTTTGTACCTATGCTTGAACCTAACCCCCCAGCACATGGTGTTTGCACTGGGAAGTAAAACCAGCACAGGCTTTGTACCTATGCTTGAACCTAACCCCAGCACCTGGTGTCTGCAGTGGGAAGTAAAACCAGCACAGGCTTTGTACCTATGCTTGAACCTAACCCCAGCACATGGTGTCTGCACTGGGAAGTAAAACCAGCACAGGCTTTGTACTTATGCTTGAACCTAACCCCAGCACATGGTGTCTGCAGTGGGAAGTAAAACCAACACAGGCTTTGTACCTATGCTTGAACCTAACCCCCCAGCACATGGTGTTTGCACTGGGAAGTAAAACCAGCACAGGCTTTGTACCTATGCTTGAACCTAACCCCAGCACATGGTGTCTGCACTGGGAAGTAAAATCAGCACAGGCTTTGTGCCTGTGCTTGAACCTAACCCCAGCACATGGTGTCTGCACTGGGAAGTAAAACCAGCACAGGCTTTGTACCTATGCTTGAACCTAACCCCAGCACATGGTGTCTGCAGTGGGAAGTAAAACCAGCACAGGCTTTGTACTTATGCTTGAACCTAACCCCAGCACATGGTGTCTGCAGTGGGAAGTAAAACCAGCACAGGCTTTGTGCTTATGCTTGAACCTAACCCCAGCACATGGTGTCTGCAGTGGAGTGGAACACAACTACTGAATTTCACCTGATGTTAATGCACACAGCCCAGTATGGTCTAATTTTGTGGGGTACACCATGCTCTGAGACCAGAGTGTACGCATGTGTATGTGTGTAGGGGGGTACTTCAGAGAGTATAATATTGTCCCTGCTAAAATTGCACTAAGATTGTGGCGTGTGCTTTCTGGCTGCGATACGTTGTTCAGTGATTGATTTTTGTTGCTCTGTATTGTGTTGATAACTATTTTTCATTTTTTCCATGGTAGAGGAGTGCTCCATACTGGGCTGTGTGCATTAACATCTTTTGGGACTGGTACAGTACCTGTGCATAGTGTGCTTATTACTGTACCTAGTAAAAGCATTTCACTACAATATGTTGTAGAATGGTGTGTGTGTGTGTGTGTGTGTGTGTGTGTGTGTGTGTGTGTGTGTGTGTGTGTGTGTGTGTGTGTGTGTGTGTGTGTGTGTGAGCTTCAGCGTGATGATCTACTCCTTCCTTGGTCTTGGTGCATGCGTGTGTCACAGCAGGAAAGCTGCATTCCATTTTTGTTCTTCCCTTTTTGGTCTGCTACACTAATTTCCTTTACATCCCTTTCATCGACTCTTGTCTGGTGCATGTTTAGGTTAGTGTTATGCAAGTACCACAAGCCTTGGTTTCTCTTTGTAACAATGTATGCTCAAATTCATGTAGAGAAATACTTAGTATACTTTGGGTTGGGCGGAAGTGTGATGCACATAGCAGCCATTTGGCTGGTGCTGATAAGAATTTGTTTCTGTGACCTTGACTTGTGTTTAGCACTTCACAATCCTCTACTCCACCCCGTCCCTTCAGAAAGCCTTGATCGGACTAGATTAGAACTGGTGTGTAGTGTGTATGAAGCATACAAACTACATTGCTGAACATGAAAAGAGAGCAGCTTTCCATAAAATACATCTGGTCCAATTGGCATTTGGTCAAGCACATGCCCCCTTACTTTTTCCACAGTGCAACTTACACAGATCTTAGCTCTACATTTACTTCATACTTTGGGGGAGGCATCTTTGCTGACTTTGCACTTAACCTTCGAGACATTTAATGGGATGGGAACACAGTAAAATATGCTTAGTAACTTACTGGAATGATCTGCATGCTTGTGTCCAGGTTTCAGTAAGCCTATGAGTTTTGTTTTGCAGACTTTGATGGTGAAATATTGTAGTCACTACAGTTTTTCATCTGCTGACACAAGTGTGGAATAGTTATTAGCACAGTTTTTTTAAGTGTTGTTTTTCAGAGTCCTTTCCACCCTTGATGTGAGTAAATGTGGACCTCACCGGTTTACATTAATTTTCTTCATTCAGATAGTTTGGTGAAGGCTTACAAAAGAAAACAAAACTGGTTGTATTTCAGTGTAGTTTGGAGGGCATCTTTGTAATTTGACTCGTTAACTGATGCAATTTAATTGTACAAGGCGATTATTGTGCAAACTATTTACATGTGAATTTTTTTGTTGAGGAAATTTTTTTTGTGCTGTTTTTCTTTCAGTAACATTCTGGCCATGAATAAGCCCTTGGGCCAAACGGTTTGATTTGCCCTCAGACTGGGACTGTTCTGTGGTTGCAGGTTATAGTCTAAGGAGATGGTCTTGCCTGCTAAAGTTCACTGATGAGAAGGCTTTTTACCTTCAAGTGCTGTATCATCCATGTTGTACCACTGAGGAGCTTAACCCCCACCCTTTTCTGTCAGTGGTCAGCTGTTAATGTTGCCCCCAGGCCCCTAATGTGCATGCTTTCATGGAGGCCTGACCTATAACTACAAAGGGGAGGACTGTGTGATAGTATGCTGTGCAGGGCTCAATCCTGTGGTCCTGGTGCGTATACTCTACAGGGCTCAATCCTGTGGTCCTGGTGCATATGCTCTGCAGGGCTCAATCCTATGGTCCTAGCGTGTATGCTGTGCGTGGTCCTATTCTGCGGTCTTGGTGCGTATTCTGTGCAGGGCTCTATCCTGCGGTCTTGGTGCGTATGCTGTGCATGGTTGTATCCTGTGGTCCTGGTGCATATGCTTTGCAGGGATCAGTCCTGTGATCCTGGTGCATATGCTGTGCAGGGCTGTATTCTATGATCCTGATGCGTAAGCTGTGCAGGGCTCAATCCTTTTGTCCTGGTACGTATGCTGTGCAGGGCTTAGTCCTGTTGATGTTCTTAGTGTTTCACTGTTGCAGTCATCACATTTGGGTTATCTGCCTGCAGGTAGCCCTCAGCCGGCCTGAATACCAGAGTCTTCGAATTTCTGTGTTGGATGCTGTCTCTTCTTCAATGACGTCAGGTCGTCAAGGGTATAAGGCATGCAGCCAATGCCATTACATCAGTCTTTCTTACCTCGTGGTGCCCGAAGCAGAAGCAGTTCACAAGTGCCGGTCAGCAGTCTCCTGAAATTTTCATGTTCGAGTTTCAGACCCGAAGTCTTCAAAAAAGATAAGTACCCCATTGGGGATTCTTTTTCTTACCATAACCGATGTTAGTAAAAGTTAACAATGGTCTTACCTGTGGAAAGCAAATACCTCTTGGAGATTTTCATTCGTACTGCATCCCCTGTGTACGCCCAGACCACAACGTCCCTCGCTGTCGGTTTTGTGCCTTGTTTACAGCCAATTACATTCGTTCTCTATCTGTGTACTCCGAAATGGATTCGTTAAGCTATCAGACTACCGATCTTCCGAAAAAACGTAAGGATAAAGACAGAGACAGACCGCATAGGTCCAAAACTGCTGACGACACTTCCGTTAAGCTAGTTGCCAGTCCGCCGGTACTCAGTGAGGCGCTTTCGCAGCCCCCGATACCCGCTACTTCAGATTCGCAGGCCTCTACTGAGACCCATTCGGAGTCCAGTATTCTGCGAGATGCTTCTTCGACTATGGAACCTGCGGCTGTCTCTACCTTGGATGGGTCCGGAGCCGCTGTACAGGCACCAGCTTCTGAGGGTGTATTCAGGCCTACTGACATTCATATTAAACCGACACAATCGTTTTCATCCAGGCCAAAACTCGCACTATGCCTATAAAACCGACGACCAAAACCGCAAGGCTCAGGCCCATATGCCTCAAAAACAAATGCTTAGAATGGCTGAAGACCTTATTACCTTAATTAGGGGAAGCCAGCCTTCCCCCTCTAAGAGACCTCGAACTGATTTTCTTTCTGATTCTTCTGATCAGGAATCTGGTATTTCTGCTCCTTCTGATTACCAGGATTTGCTCTTCTCTACTTATGAGGATTCTGATGCAGAGGATTCCATTTCCTCTGCTTCCCCACCAGAAGATCTTTCTTTCGGTGAAACCTTGCATACCCTTAGGGAGCATTTCTGCTAGGAAAGCCAGGATTATTCTGAGCCCAAAAAGAGACTTGAGGAAGACTTACTCCTGCCTCAACACGGGCCTTTAGCTGTTCATCCTGTTCTGGACATTGTAGATGATGCTTTCTTAGAATCCAGCTTTACCCCAGACACTTTACCTCCAGCTCCCAGAAAACCTGACTGGTACTACAGAGTACCTGACTCTCACAAGTTCCTTTTCAAGAATCCTTCTGCGGATCCAGAGACCATTTCCCAAGGACCAAAAGGCATTAAGGCTTCTGCTGCCAAAAATTCTACCCCTTTTGATAGATATTCTAGAACCGTAGACAGATGGGGTAAGAGGGTATTATATTGCCAGTTTCATATGTTTAAAGTATCAGCAGCATATTATGGGACTAATTAAACTGAAAATGATGTTGATTCCTGACTGTGCTGAACACAAAGAATTGCAAGATTTAATGCATTCTGCAGAACAGGTTGGTAAACATACTTTGCAGTGTGGTTTTGACACTTTAGAAGCATCGTGCAGGGCTGCTGGCACTGGGTCTGTACTTAGGAGGCATTCTTGGCTTAAGGAACAAAACTTGCCAGATTATGTTAAAGCTAAATTACTGGATGCTCCCTTAAACCAAGGCCACCTTTTTGGCAACAAAACAGAAGTAGTCCTCAAAAGGATTGAGGAAAAAGCTAAATCTATGCAAACTGTTAAAGATTTCCTACAAGTACAGCCTCCCAGCTTCAGTAGGCATTGGCCTTCAAAGAACTGGTCCTTTCCAGTCCTTCCAGGCCTTCTCGGTCCAAACCCAGGAACAGCAGGCCACCTAGACTACAGTCTCAGGCTACGCAAAGACGTAAGCAGTGGGGGCTCCCACTTCCAAAGCAGGGAGTAGTAAGCAAATCCCCCTACGGAAAAATGACACAATGACTTGACCTTAACCCTTCCAAGCCCTGCTCAACTACCTGCTCCCTTAGAAGGAAAGCTCGCCCTGCTTGCAACAAACTGGGAACTCATTACCCAGGACAAATGGTTTTTGAACATAGTCTCCCAAGGATACAGATTTCACTTCCACATACTACCAACCCCAAATGGTGGGCCAGACCTACCCCCAAATCAATGGGTGGAGGCTCAAGAGCAGGTTCTCTCTCTTCTCAGTATCAGGGCTATTCAACCTGTCCCAGCAGAACAAAGGGGACAAGGTTTTTATTTGAGACTTTTTCTGGTACCCAGAAAAGACAACAACTGGTGGCCTATCCTGGACCTCTCTATTCCAAACACCTTTCTGGTAATTCCAAAATTCAAAATGCTAACTCTTCAACAGCTTCTTCCTATGTTAGCCAGGATGCCTGGCTGGCAAGTCTATACTTAAAGGAAGCTTACCTTCACATCCCAATAAGTGAATCTTACAGGAAATACATATGCTTCAGGGCAGGCTTCATGCACTATCAGTTCTCTGCACTTCCCTGTGTGAATACCCTGGGCACAGTATATAAGTTAGTGTCTAGTTCCAGCCATTGTATTTTGCAGGCAGAAAAATATTCAAATTTACCCATCATTGGACGATTGTCTGATTCAGGCAGAAAGCCAGGACTTGCTATTACAGCACCTGGCATTCTTAAAGAAACTTCTAACCTCACTGGGGTACACCATCAACAAAAAGAAATCACACCTAGTACCCTGCCAACAGATTGTATTCCTGGGAGCAAGCTTGAACACAACTTCCCAGATGGCATTCCTCACTCCGGAGAAACAAGTTTATTTGACAACCTACTTCAAACTATTGGCCACAAAACCCCAGCTGTCTGCAAGGAAAATACTGCAAGCCCTGGGGTTCATGGCCTCTTGCATTCTACTAATTCCATATGCAGGACTGCATATGAGGAAACTCCAATGGTATCTAAAAAGCCTGTGGTGTCGACATTCTCAGGACCTGGAAACAATTTCTGTATTTCCTTGTATGAAGACAGTTCCTTTGGTGGGCAGAGGCCTGCTACCACAACAAAGGACTCCCTTTCACTCTACCCCCTGCCTCCCAAACCCTAACAGACACATCGGACTATGCATGGGGGGGGGGGGGGCTCACATGGCAGGGCAGTGCATTCAGGGCAAATGGATCCTGAGACAGATGCACCTGCATATCTATCAAAAAGAAATGTTAGCTGTACATAATGTTCTGACAGCCTTCAGAGACCTTATTCTTCCAGGACAACTATTGGTAGTTAGAAAACACCAGAGTTATGAGGTACGTAAACAAGCAGGGGGGAACCCACTCCGTACCTTCTCTGCAGACTAGCCATGGCTCTGTAGAATACAGCCTTGAGCTACCAAGTACACCTGTAAGTTCAATTCCTGCCAGGCAAACTAAATTCACTGGCAAATGCCTTAAGCAGAAATCTCATGAACCCACATGAATGGAAACTAGAACCCAAAATATTCAACCTCTTGAGGAACAAATGGGGGACTCCAGAGGTAGACCTGTTTGCCTCCCCTCACAACTACCAGTTGAACAAATTCTGCACAAGAACTCCCCACAGTCAAGCTTGGAAAGTAGATGCCTTGTCCTTTACTTGGGAAAGCCTCTCTGTTTATGCCTTTCCCCCTCTGCCTCTCCTCTCGAAGGTTCTACTAAAGATCAAACAGGACAAGCCAAGGACAATACCGATTGCACCAGACTGGCAATGTCAGCATTGGTGTACCCCCTCTTGTGCAGTATGACACTTCTACAACCATGGCACCTGCCTCAGACCCCTTCTCCGCTGTCCCAGCAGGCCAGATTCTGCACCCCCAGCTTCAAACCCTGAACCTTGCAGCCTGGCTCATTCCTGGAGCTCTCCTCTAGCATCCCTCAGTAAACAGGTGCTGGATGTCATTCTAGAGGCAAGGAGGCCTAGTACTAGAAAATCCTATGCTGAAAAGTGGAAAAGATACTGTTCCTAGAGCCAGGCTCGGGGGATGGGCACAACGGTGCCCAGCTTACCTCATATTCTACAGTACTTAACAGAAATGCTCCACAGGGGCCTATCCTTCTCGTCAATTAAAATTCATGCCTCTGCCAGTTCAGCACATTATAATACTGAGCCACCCCTCTTCTCTCACCCCTTGCTAAAACAATTCCTTAGAGGGGCCAAAAACTTAAGACCCCAAGGAGAGCTCTCACTCCAGCCTGGGACATTAACTTTGTATTGGAAAAGCTCACTAACGCACCCCCCCCCCTTGAGCCAGCTGCAACAGCAGAGTTGAAATTCCTTTCTTGGGAAACAGCCTTCCTTCTAGCCATCACTTCAGCAAGAAGAGTGTCTGAATCACAGGCCCTCATGGCAGTGGAGCCCTTCATTATCTTCCATGCAGACAGGGTTTCCCTCAGGACCAATCCTTCCTTTTATGCCCAAGGTGGTGTGTAGTGTGGCCCTAAATCAGTCCATTCATTTGCTCACTTTTTTCCCTAATCCACAAAACAAAGGTTAACTAATTCTGCACTCTCTGGACGTGCACAGACAATTTAGATTTTACTTGGACAGGACTAAGCCTCTCAGAAAATCTGAAGAGCTGCTAGTTGGCTTTGCTGCAGGGGCAGAGGGGAAGGCCATTTCAAAGCAAACCATTTCCAAATTAATAGCCCATTGCATTCATTTCTGCTACAAGCACCATGGAAATCCTACCTCACAGGGGATAAGATCACATTCCACCAAGGCTGCATCTACCTCTGCGGCTTTTCTCAGAGGAGTCCCTACCAGGGACATCCTAGAAGCTGCTACTTGGAGCTCAGTACATACCTTCACCAAGCATTACCACATGCCTATCTTTTCTAAATCCAGAGCTGGTTTGCCACTGCAGTCTTGCAGGGATTAATAGCTGGCCCTAATGCTCTGTAGCTTCCTCCATCCTTCCTTAGCTTTGAGAATCGACCCAAATGTGATGACTGCAACAGTGAAACATGAACATAGTACAGTTGTGTACACTTACCATAAATGTAGATGTTCGAGTTTATTCACTGTTGCAGTCCTGGTTACCCTCCCTCTAGCCCCCTGACTTCTCTTGGCTCTATCTTTCCTTCTTGTTTGGTATATTTATTTTTTCTGTTGTATTTACTTTTTCATAGGGGTGCACCTTACCATATAATTGCTTCCTATTGTGGGTGCACCTGACATCTGGGGCAAGAAAAAGTGTTGTAATGGCATTGGCTGCATATTTTATACTCCTGACGTCATGGAAGAAGAGACTGCATCCGACACAGAAATCCAAAGACTCTGGTATTCAGGTTTGCTGAGGGTTACCTGCAGGCAGATAACCCATATGTGATGACTGCAACAGTGAATACACTCTAACATCTAAATTTATGGTAAGTGTACACAGCTGTGCAGGGCTCAGTCCTGTGATTCTGGTGCACATGCTGTGCAGGGCTCAGTCCTGTGGTCCTGGTGCACATGCTGTGCAGGGCTCAGTCCTGTGGTCCTGGTGCACATGCTGTGCAGGGCTCAGTCCTGTGGTCCTGGTGCACATGCTGTGCAGGGCTCAGTCCTGTGGTCCTGGTGCACATGCTGTGCAGGGCTCAGTCCTGTGGTCCTGGTGCACATGCTGTGCAGGGCTCAGTCCTGTGGTCCTGGTGCACATGCTGTGCAGGGCTCAGTCCTGTGGTCCTGGTGCACATGCTGTGCAGGGCTCAGTCCTGTGGTCCTGGTGCACATGCTGTGCAGCGCTCAGTCCTGTGGTCCTGGTGCACATGCTGTGCAGCGCTCAGTCCTGTGGTCCTGGTGCACATGCTGTGCAGCGCTCAGTCCTGTGGTCCTGGTGCACATGCTGTGCAGGGCTCTGTCCTGTGGTCCTGGTGCACATGCTGTGCAGGGCTCTGTCCTGTGGTCCTGGTGCGTATGCTGTGCAGGGCTCTATCCTGCGGTTCTGGTGCTTATGCTGTGCAAGGATCAATTCTGTGGTCCTGGTGCAGTCACCCATACGGCCGATGAAGTTGTCTTAAGGAACAGTTTATAAGGGCAGTGCAGGGCTCAATCCTGTGGTCCTGGTGCATTCACCTGTATTGCAGATGAAGCCATTTTATGTAGCAGTTTATATAGAGGCATCCTTTATGGTTGTTGAAAAGAGGGAAAAGTTTGTTTTTCTGTGTTAGTGGCGTTCTCTGCTGACTAGGACTGATGTCCTTCAAGGATGCAACTGCAGTCCTGACATATGGGTTGTCCTGCCTCAGGCAGCCCTTTGGTCGGCCGGATTCCAAAGTGTGGGTCCGGCGTCGGCTGATGTCGCCCTTTCCCCGACATCAGAGCGCCTGGGGTATAAAAACGTCAGCAGACGCCATCTTCTCCAGTCTTTCTTGCCGAACGGTGCCCGAAGCAGAAGCAGTTCGCAAGTGCCGGTCGACCAGCTCCTGTGTTTTCAGCTACTGAAGTCTTCAAAAAGCCAAGTACCCCGTTGGGGACCTTTTCTTGCCTCAGCCGATGTCAGATAAAACTGTAAAAGTTAATAATTGTTTAACTTGTGGGAAACAAATACCTCATAAGGATTTCCACTCTTACTGCTTACCCTGCCTAGGCCCAGAACACAACGTCTCGGCCTGTACAGCTTGTGCTTCTTTCAACAAACGCACTCTTGGGCGTCGGGCAGAGTTTGCACAGGATTATTTTGGGGAAGATTTCTGTTATATCATGCCGTCGGAGCTTCCGACAGCACATTTACCTAAAAAACGGAAGGATAAGGACCATCATCCGCGGTCCGCGGGCTCGGCCGACACCACGCTTAGGCCTACCGCGAGTGTCTCGGTCTCTTCTGAGCCAGTTTCACAACTGCTACAGACCGACGATACCGCCCCACCGGTTACTTCGGTACCGGAGGCCAGCTCGGTGCCGGTTTCTGTTCTTCCCTCTGAGACCGTAGCCCATGATATTTCTAACACCATTTCAGTGGATAAGACTACTCCAGCACGTGGGGCTGCCAGGCCTCCAGTGTCTATGTCCATTAAGGCCTGCACACGTGCTAAGGCTGCCAAACAGGCTAAGTCTCTCCCTCCAAGATCTGTTTCTCTGGGATCCACTTCTGGTTCTCAAATTTTAAGTTTAGCTGAGGGCCTTATTTTTTTAATTAGGGGTTCTCAGCCACATCCAGATAGAGGCTCTCAGCTGCCTTCTGTTAAGAGGCCTAGGGTTGAGCAGGTAGATCCCCCAGTCCTCCGATGAGGCCTCAGGTGATTCTGCACATTCAGACTACCAGGGGGGAGGCCTTCCCGGCCTACGAGGATTCTGATGCGGAGGAATCCATTCCCTCTGCTTCTCCTCCTGAGGAGTTTTCCTTTGGGGAAACGCTTCATTCCATGAGGGAACACTTCAAATGGCAAGGCCAAGAATACTCAGATTCTAGGAAAAGGTTAAGGGAATTTTTAAAGCTACCTCAGAATAGACCCTTAGCTATTCCTCCAGTTTTAAATGTTTTAGATGAAGTGTACTTAGAATCTAGTGTTTCCCCCGACTCCCTCCCCCCTGCTCCTGTCAAGCCAGACAGGTACTACAGGGTCCCAGACGCACATCAATTTCTGTACAAGGGCCATACTGCTGACCCTGAAACTATTTCTCAGGGGCCTAAAGGGGTTTCCTCCACTACTGCTAAGAGTCCACTTCCTTCGGAAAGAGATTCTAGGGCTTTAGAAAGGTGGGGCAAGAAAGTATATACATCTTCCACCCTTTCTGTGCGAGCATTAAATTGTCAATTTCATATGATTCAGTATCAGGAATACATGTTGGATGACTTGCAAAAGAAATTGGCTTCCCCTGAACCATTAGATAGAAAGGGGTTGCAGGAATTGGTTCATAATACTAAGCAGGTTAGCAGCCATTTCCTTCGGTGTGGATATAATGCATTGGAAGCTTCATGTAGAGCAGCAATGACAGGTGCAGTCATACGCAGGCATGCTTGGTTAAAGGAACAAACATTGCCAGACCATGTGAAAATTAAGCTTTAGGACGCACCACTAGAGAAACATAAGCTATTTGGTGCTACTGCACAAGAGGTTTTAAAGAAAATAGAGGAAAAAATCAGTGCAAACAGTCAAAGATTTCCTCCAGGTACAGCCTCCAAGATTCAGCAGGAATTGGCCTTCTAAGCATTGGTCCTTTCCAGACACAGACAAATTTCAGAGAGGCAAAAACAGACGTGGCAGAGGTAGAGGGCAAACTCGAGGCTCCTACAGAGGACGTCAATGGCAGCCTCCGAACCAAAGAGGTGAGGCAGGACCTTCCACTGCTCCGCAGGGACAATCTCAATGACTTGACTTTGACTCCGCCATCCAGGGCTCAATTAGAAGCACCTTTGGGCGGAAAATTATCTTTATTCTCACAAAACTGGCACAATGTTACAAGGGACAAATGGATACTGGACATAATAGACAAAGAATACAGATTCCATTTTCATACACTACCAACAAGACATGGCAGGCCAAACCTGCCACCAAATCAAAGGGCAGAGGCACTCAAACAAATAACAAACCTACTTCAAATAAGAGCAATAGAAAAGGTTCCTTCTGCAGAACAAGGCCAAGGATTTTATTCAAGACTGTTCCTTGTTCCAAGAAAACAAAACCAATGGAGACCCATTCTGGACTTGTCCACACTGAATACTTACCTTATTGTGCCAAAATTCAAAATGCTGACTTTACAGCAACTCCTTCCCATGCTGGGCAAGGGGTCTTGGCTGGTAACTCTGGACCTCAAGGAGGCATACCTGCATGTCCCAATCAGACAAAGTTGCAGAAGATACCTCAGATTTCTTGCAGGCTCAGAGCATTATCAATTCTCAGCATTGCCCTTTGGCTTATCTACTGCCCAGAGTGTTCACGAAATGCCTGACATCAGTAATTGCACATTGCAGACTTCAAGGGATACAAATATACCCTTACCTGGACGACTGCCTTATACAAGCGGACAGCCAACAAGCCTTGTTAAAAAACTTGGACTATGTCATTCACCTACTGCAGGCCTTGGGATACACAGTCAATATTCAGAAATCAAGTCTCGTACCATCCCAACAAATACCTTTCCTGGGTGCCACACTGGACACAAACACCCAGATGGCGTTTCTGACAGAAGAAAAACAAAAACAATTACCAGAATACTTCAGAAAATTGGCAACACACACCCAGATGACTGCAAGGAAAATCCTGCAGGCCATGGGTTTCATGGCATCTTGCATTCTTCTGATTCCACACGCAAGGCTGCATATGAGGAAACTACAATGGTATCTAAAAAGTCTATGGTCTCAACACAGCCACAGCCTGGAAGCATTGATCCCACTCATTCCATGCCTTCAAAAGGAATTTCTGTGGTGGGCTCAAGCAAGCCAGATAAACAAAGGTCTGCCTTTCAGCAAGCCTCATACAAGTCAAACCATAACAACAGACACCTCAGACCATGGATGGGGGGTGCACATGGAGGGCAGATGCATTCAAGGACAATGGACACAAAAAGAAAAGCACCTGCACATCAACCAAAAAGAAATGCTGGCAGTGATACATGCAATCAAGGCCTTTGAAAAGTTCATGCATCAGGGCCATCTACTAATAAAGACAGACAATACCACAGTTATGTGGTACATAAACAAGCAAGGAGGTACCCATTCCTACCCTCTTTGCAGACTGGCAATGAATCTCTGGGATATTTCCCTACAATTGAAAATAGAGCTACAATCCCAGTTTGTACCAGGGGAGGACAATGTTCTGGCGGACAGCCTAAGCAGAAACATCATGGATCCATACGAATGGATGTTGCATCCAGACATTTTCTTACAAATAACTCAAGCATGGGGAAGGCCGGCCATAGATCTTTTTGCCTCCCACCTTAATCACCATCTGAAAACGTTTTGCACAAGGACATACCATCCTCAAGCATGGAAGGTGGACGCTCTCTCCTTCAGTTGGAACTCTCTTAACAGTATATGCCTTCCCACCTCTTCCTTTGATGACCAAGGTGTTACTAAAGATCAAGACAGAGCAACCGAAAGTCATACTGATAGCTCCAGACTGGCCAAGACAACACTGGTACCCACTGCTACGGAGCTTGACACACACCAATCCGTGGCTCCTTCCTCAATGGCCACTTCTTCTGACACAGCACAATTACAGGACACTACACCCCAGCTTGAAAACATTGAAGCTGACAGCTTGGAAGATTCCATGACTATTCCTCAGGATACACTTTCCAAAAGGAGGGTAAAAGATATCATCCTGGAGGCACGCAGACCTTCCACTAGAAAAACATACTCAGCAAAATGGAAGAGATTTCTTATCTGGAACAGCAAAAAGGGTCAAGACCCATCAGTGATGAGCATTCCACAGATCCTAGAATATTTGGCTGAAATGCTCCACAATGGCCTTTCATATTCTTCCATAAAAATACATGCTTCAGCAATATTTGCCAAATATAACACTGATCCGCCTGTATTTTCTCACCCATTGCTAAGACAGTTTCTAAGAGGTATAAAGAACATCAACCCTCCAAGGAAACCACCAGTGCCTGCATGGGACCTCAACTTCATGCTGGAAAAATTAACTCTTCCTCCCTTTGAACCAGCAGCATTTTCAGAGTTGCAATTTCTGTCTTGGAAGACAGCTTTCCTTCTGGCAGTAACCTCAGCAAGAAGAGTCTCTGCGCTACAGGCCCTTATGGCAATACAACCATTTCTCATTTTTCATCAGGACAGAGTTTCTTTGAGAACCAATCCATCATTCATGCCAAAGGTGGTATCCAGGGTGTCCCTGAATCAAGCTATTCACCTGCCTACCTTCTTTCCCAATCCTCAAAATAAAGGAGAGAGACTTCTGCACACCTTGGACATACACAGACAGTTGCGCTACTACTTTGACAGAACAAAGTGTTTCAGAAAATCTGACCAGCTTTTTGTAGCTTACGCTGCTGGAGTGCAGGGAAAAGCAATTTCCAAACAGACAATTTCTAAATGGATTGGAAATTGCATTCGATTCTGCTACTCTTTTCATGGAAAAACTGTGCCAGCTGACATCAGGCCACATTCCACCAGAGCTACAGCCACCTCCACAGCCTTTTTAAGAGGGGTGGCAACAAAGGACATTTTAGAAGCTGCTACATGGAGCTCCGTGCATACATTTTCCAAACATTACAACCTGCCTTTATATTCCAGATCCAGAGCAGGGTTTGCTTCTGCAGTCCTGCAAGGCATTTTAGCTACACCATCTTTGTCTTAGTGCCTACCACCCCCAGGTTGGCTATGGTATTCAACCCATATGCCAGGACTGCAGTTGCATCTTTGAAGGACATAGTACAGTTTTGTACCTACCATAAATGTAGATGTCTGATAGGTATGCAACTGCAGTCAGGTTTTCCCTCCCACCTACCCCTCTGTGGTATTCTTTTGGGTTTCTACCCCTCATTTTAGCTACCTGGGGTAATCTTTTATGGTGTATTTGTTTTTATGTTGTACTTGTCTGGAATTTTTTCTTTATTTTCAAAATTTAGCTTTCCTTAGAGGGCACCTGGCATCTGGGGCAAGAAACACTGAAGAAGATGCCGTCGGCTGACGTTTTTATACCCCAGGTGCTCTGACGTCGGGGAAAGGGCGACATCAGCCGACGCCGGACCCAGACTTTGGAATCCGGCCGACCGAAGGGCTGCCTGAGGCAGGACAACCCATATGTCAGGACTGCAGTTGCATACCTATCGGACATCTACATTTATGGTAGGTACAAAACTGTACTTTCCCAGTGCTCTACACACACTGTTGGGGTACACACACAAGTACTGGGACCCCTCGGTGTGGGATCAGGTGAGATTGAAGGTGAATGTGGTGGGTCCAGTTCCACATTTTGCTGCTGCTCATTAAATCTCTTTGATGCTATGTCTTTGCCTCTGAGCAATGGTAACAAGACGTAGATTTGTAAAGGGTGCATGCTCTGATCCCGATAAGCAGCAGTTTGTTTCTCATAATCTCATTTCCATACATCAAGATCTCCCAGGAGATGGCGACTTGTGCTTTAAATATTTCCTTAGCATTTGTGTATGAATCGTGGTCCTTGGTTGAAATATACTTGAATCCTGGTGCTGTGAGACATTCTCCCCTTCCCTGTGCTTCCTGTTTTATGTAGGCAGATGTTCATCGTGTTTCACCGTTGCAGTCATTACAATTGGGTTATCCTGCTGGCAGGCTACCCGCAGTTGGCCTGAATTCCAAAGTCAAGGTCCGGCTTCGGTTGCTGTCGCCTCCTCCCTGACGTCAGTGCGCCAGAGGTATAAAAGATGCAGCCGACGCCATTTTCTTCAGTCTTTCTTGCCGCGCAGTGCCTGAAGCAAAAGCAGTTCGCAAGTGCCGGTCGGCTGACTCCTGAGATTTTCATGTTCGAATTTCGGATCCGAAGCCTTCATTAAAAGCTAAGTACCCCGTTGAGGAAACTTTTTTCTTGCTCCAGACCGATGTCAGAAAAAGTTAATAATTGTATTTCTTGTGGGAAGCAAATACCTCATAAGGACTTTCATTCCTACTGTATTCCTTACCGAGGTCCTGACCATGACGTTACTAATTGTTGGTTCTCTACTAGATTTAACCAACGCAGTATTAAGCTTCGGTATTATTTTGCATTTCACTGTTTTGGCAGAAGATTTAATTACACAATGTCGTTGGATAGCCATCCGATTACTGCAATTCACAAGAAACACAAAGAAAAGGACAAGCATCCGAGGTCCAAAACTGACGACGAAGCTTCCAAGCCAGTCGCCGGTTCTCAGTGAGGTGCTTTCGCTGCCCCTGATGCCCACTACTTTAGAGCTGCAGGCCGCTACCGACTCCCACGTGGAGCTGACTAGGCCGCTGGAAACTCAAGGTATTGGAACCTCGGAAACTATTCCCTCAGATGGGTCCGGAGCCGCTGAGCAGGCATCTTCTGAGGGTGTTTTCAGGCCTACACAGTTATATGTAAAAATAACTTCAACTTCAAAGTTGTTGTTGTTGTGTCTTTCGGCTTTTCCTGGTTAGGGGTCACCACAGCGGAACTGCGGTCCGCTAATGATTGGCAGTAGATTTTTACATGCCGAGTTGCCATCCCTGACGCACAACCTTCAATGAAGGTACGCCCATTCACGCACATCTCCATGCAGAAGATGCTCTAGCTGCGAATTGAACCGGACAGCGTCTTACTGTGAGGCGACAACGCTACCGCAGCACCACCACCACTTCAGCTTCAAAGGCAAAGACTAAAGCATCTTTAAAGACAAAGAAACAAGTACAACAGCCCCATGTACAGGCCTCCATGCCTAAAAAAACAGATGCTCAAAATGGCCGAAGACCTAATTACTTTGATCAGGGGTTCCCATCCCCCTCCTGATAAGAGGCCTAGGCAAGAGAGAGACTATGAATCTTCAGATCAGGTTTCCATTTCATCTGATTCCTCTTCTGATCAGGAATACTCTCTTCCTCCCTGTGAGGATTCTGATGCGGAAGAATCTATCCCTTCAGCCTCTCCTCCTAAGGATTATTCGTTTGGGGAAACGCTGCATACCATGAGGGAACATTTCCACTTGGAGAGCCAAGATTATTCAGAATCTAAGAAAAGGCTTGAGACTTCTTTTTACTGTCTTGGCACAGGCACCTTGCTATTCCACCTGTGTTAGACATTGTAGTCCAGTCCGACTCCTTGCCTCCAGCTCCTGTTAAGCCAGACAGCTACTACAGGGTTCCTGATTCACATAAATTTCTTTTTAAAAACCCTGCTGCTGACCCAGAAACTAACTCTCAGGGTCCCAAAGGGGTCAAGGCTTCCACTGCAAAAAACTCCCTCTGACAGGGATTCTAGGGCACTGGACAGATGGGGAAAAAAGATTTACACTTCTGCTACCTTGGCTATAAGGGCTTTAAATTGTCAGTTTCATATGCTTAAATATCAGCAATGCATTATGTCACTGCTTAAACAGAAAATGTTGATAAATTCTGAAAGTGCAGAAAACAAAGAAATGCAGGATTTATTGCATGCAGCTGAACAAGTTGGAAAGCATAATTTGCAATGTGGTTTTGATTCTCTGGAAGCCTCCTGCAGGGCCGCTGTTATGTGTTCTGTCATCAGGAGGCATGCTTGGTTAAAGGAACAGAATTTGCCTGATCATGTTAAAGCAAAATTATTAGATGCTCCATTACAGCACGATACCTTGTTTGGTGTTAAAGCAGAGGAGGTGTTGAAGAAAATGGAGGACAAAGCTAAATCTATGCAAACAGTCAAGGATTTCTTACAAGTACAGCCTCCAAGATTTAGCATACATTGGCCTACAAAGAATTGGTCCTTTCCAGTGTCAGACAGGCCACAAAGAGGCAGATACAGACGCCCTAGAGGTAGATCCCAGCCCCAAGGCACATACAGGTCTAAACAGTGGGGTGCTTCTACTTCCAAAAGCGGAGAAGACAAATCACAGCCATACAGGAAACTTCCCCCTGCCTGCACCAAGCACTTATCTTCTGGCAGCACCATTAGGGGGAAAACTAGCACTTTTTCATCAACATTGGCACATAACCCAGGACAAATGGGTCTTGAACATAGTGTCACAAGGCTACAAGTTTCACTTTCATTCCCTGCCCAAGGGCACATGGTTTGCCAGACCTGCCAAAAATCAATGGGCAGAGGCACAAAAGCAAGTTTCGTCCCTCACGGACATGAGGGCCATTCAGCAAGTAACCAGAACAAGAGCAGGGTCAAGGATTTTACTCAAGACTGTTCTTGGTGCCCAGAAACGACAAAGCCTGGAGACCAATACTGGACCTATCTATTCTAAACACATATCTGGATATTCCAAAATTCAAAATGTTGACTCTGCAGCAGCTTCTGCCTATGCTGGGCAAGAAGGCTTGGTTTGTGACTTTAGACCTAAAAAAGGCATACCTGCATGTCCCAATCAGACAATCATGCAGAAGATACCTCAGATTCATAGCTGGCTCAGTGCACTACCAATTCTCTGCACTGCCCTTTGGCTTATCTACTGCACCCAGGGTCTTCACAAAATGTCTGGCTCCAGTAATTACATTCTGCAGAAAAAGAGAAATACAAATATATCCTTAATTGGATGACTGCCTCATTCAAGCAGAGAACAAGGGCATTCTACTACAGCATCTGGCGTTTGTAAAAAGATTACTAACATGCCTAGGGTACACAGTAAACGAAAAGAAATCAATACTAGTACCCTCTGAAGAGATAATATTCCTGGGTGCAAGCTTAAATACAACTGCCCAGATGGCTTATCTCACGCCAGACAAACAAAGGCAACTGACTACTTATTTCAAACTTTTGGCAACAAAGACCCAGTTATCTGCAAGAAAAATTCTGCAGGCTTTGGGCTTCATTGCATCCTGCGTTCTGCTAATTCCATATGCAAGACTGCATATGAGGAAACTTCAGTGGTATCTAAAAAGTGTTTGGACTCAACATTGCCACAGCCTGGAAACAATAAATGTTAAGTTGTCAATCTCGCCTTCATTCTTGCTGGATGGATGGGTTCGGAGCCTATCCTCGGCTCCGACTCTGCCAATACTAAAGCTCGAGAGCTATTTTTACCGGCTCGAGGCTCTCCTATATCCCACAATGATAGGCAGTAAATACCCAGATCTCGTTTGCCGCTTTAGCTGCGAGGTGCTTGTTTCTACCGGCTCTGCAGGTTAGTGACCTTTTATAGTTTTTAAACTCTAAAATCCCCTTATTTTTCTTTAGGATAGTTTCTCAAAATAGTTTTTTTAGTTATCTATCCCTAGTTTCATTCGGGTTCCCCTAATTGTTTTTCCCGTTTATCCCCTGTTAATTTCCTTAGGCCTTCGGGCCCTCCTCACTTCTTTCCCTTAGTCATACTTAATTGTGTGAGTGATTGGCTTAGTTTTCCCCTTTCTTTAATGGTGCATCTATGTTTTACAGCCACTTTAGGATGTCTAAAGACTCCAAGGTCTCAGGCTTCAAGAAGTGTGACTCGTGCTGTCAGAAAATGTCTCTGACAGACGGTCACACTTCTTGTGTATATTGCCTGGGACCTTTGCACCTGCAGGACTCTTGTTCTGTCTGCCACGCTTTCAGTCCAAGAGTCCTGCAGGAACGCAAAAATAAACTGATACTTCGAGGCTTATTAAAGCCTGAAGGCTCCCTGACCCAGACCGCGTCAGGAAAACCTTCTAAGCCTTCCAAGGCGTTGGCTCCAGCTTCGGAGCCGTCCACTGGTGGCTCTAAGTCTGCTTCGACATAGACTCTGTCTGGAGCCGATGTTTCGAAGATTAAAACTGTTACCTCGGCACCGGCTGGAGCCGAGAGGTCCGAGACTCAGACGGCTCTGATAGTTTTGTCGGAGCCATCTACTAGGAAGAGGTTGAGATCCCCATCCATTGACTCTATCCACTCGGCCCCAGGATCTCCACTCTTATCAGAGAGGAGACATAGGTCCCACTTCTCTCCTCCAGACTGTCTGACCACGACTTAGAGAGGGTGATGAGCAGACTTCTCAAGTCCCAGGCACTGGCCCAAATACTGCATAGCCCTACCCAACGGTCAGTGGCTATACCCATCCCTTCCTCAGTTTCCTCCTCCGATTCCCATGAGTTCGTAGCTGGAGCTTCTGGGAGCCGTGACTGTCGGTACGTCGGAGCCGATACTTCCACTTTCGGCTCCGTCGTCGGCTCCGATCTCCTCCTTGGAGGGATCTGGGTGCTGGGCTTACCTCGGTTCCTAGGGGGCGAGTGGCATTGGACCCTTGTCCGAGCCCGTTCTCCCCCTCGGAGCTTCGGCGCTGGTGAGCTTGGCCCAGACATCGGCCTCGGAGCCATCCCTTTTGGTGCCGGGAGGAGTCCTCGTCTCTTCGGAGTGGGGATCTTCGGCCCCGCCTGATCGGGGCGCCTTCGAGGTCATGCGGAGCGTGCTAGACCTGGTGTCTGCTCCACGGTCGGCTCCCTCAGCTCCTCCCTCTACGGTGCCTGCAATGGTCTCTACTCACCCTCTCGTCCCAGACCGTAGAGAGCCAACGTCTCAAGTTTCCCCACTGGGAATATCCTCCTCTTCTGAGGCTTCTCCTGATCCTTCAGGGGAACCCCCTCAGAAGAAACAATGCAAGAGGAAGCATATTGACTCCCCCGAGTCTATCACCTCAGATACCGACTTGGATGAGTCGGAAGGGTCCCCACGGTCCTCTTCTGAGGATGTCTCCTTTTCAGACATCCTTGAGATCCTTAGACAGAGGGGGAACTGGTCCACCCTTAACCCTTCAGAGGACGAGTCTGTCTACCTTGAGGCTTTTGGCTCTCGCCCTTCCACCTCCTGGGTATCTCCTCGCTTTGACCCCCTCATGGAAGTGGTGGCAAGGAAGGCGTGGACAGCCCCTGATACGGTGGAACCTACCCCATGAAGGCCGTCCAAGTTTATTACAGCTCCTAAGGACAAAGAATTCTTATCCAAGGGCGTCTCTGTTGATGCTATGGTGGTGGCCGCAGCCACTAAGAAGGAATTAGCCGATCCTTCGGTACCTATCCATCCTCCTAATAAGGAATCTAGGACTATGGATAGGTAGGGTAAGCGGATGTTCTCCTCAGCGACCTTTGCTATGCATTTGCTGAACTACTTGTGTCACTTCACCCGTCTTCAGAGAGATATGCTCAAGGAAATGGGTGATGCTTTGCATGATACAACAACTAAGGGGTTTCAAGACAAAATGAACTCCCAGTTGGCAACCCTGAATTCAATCGTCAACTCCTCCATGCGGCTTCTTTCCTATGCGGCCGATGGGGCGAGTAGGGCCGCTGGCACAGGTGTAGCTTTGCGATGTCACGCCTGGATGCGGCTTTGTAACTTTGCGGACCCTTTCAAGGCATCCTTCACCAATTCCCTTTTGATGGTTCACCGTTGTTTGGACCTCAGGTGAAGGACACGTTGACTAGGTGTGAACAGGATGGCAAGACTCTCTCTGCCGTGGGAGTCCGGTTTTCTACCCCTTCTAGACCGTATCTCAAGGGTCAGAAGGGGGGGGGGGATGTGGTTCCGCAAATCACAGGGAGACTCGCCTGATGCACGGAGTCAGTTCCCCTCTAGAGGTAGAGGGGGAACAACAATAGATGCCACCCTAGGGGCAGGGGGGGGTCTGCAAAATCAAGGTAGCAGAGTGACTCTCTCTGACCAACCTTTTCAGCATCCCTGAGGAGCTGCCCGACTGTCCACCTTCAGAGGCAGTCGGGGGAAGATTATCACTGTATCCAGAAGCCTGGCTTTCTCTCACTCAAGACAAATGGGTACAGTTGATTATATCCGATGGTTACAAAATTCCCTTTGTCCACATCCCATCTCAACCAAAAGGTCCCCTTCCAGACGTTCCACCCGGTCTAAGGGAACAAGCAGCGCTAGAAATATCAAAGCTGCTGTCAAAAAGAGCTATCCAGCCAGTCCCGGCAGAGCAGCAAGGATCCGGAATCTACTCCAAATTCTTTTTGGTTCCAAAAAAGACAGGGGACTGGAGACCGATATTGGATCTCAGCAGACTAAACAAGTCTGTAAACAAAACAAAATTCCGGATGGTCACGCTTCAGTCCATTCTACCCTTCTTGGGTCAGGACAATTGGATGTGCTCAATAGACCTTCAGGATGCGTACTATCATATCAAGATGCACAGACGCTCTAGAAGGTTCCTCCGCTTCCGGCTGAGAGCCAGTCACTATCAGTTCAGAGCCCTGCCCTTTGGTCTCACTACAGCCCCCCGAGTGTTCACCAAATGCATGGCAGTGGTCACGGCTCACGTGAGACGACAAGGATTCCAGGTGTTTCCATATTTAGACTACTGGCTCCTTACCGCCACCACCAGGTGTCAACTTCTCATATCCAGAGACTACACCATTCATACTTGTCAAGCTCTAGGCATTTCCATAAATTTCGAAAAATCTGCCTTATTGCCTTGTACCTTTATAGGCGCCACCTTAGACACAATTCATCTTTCCGCGAAGCTAACAGAGCAAAGAGTATCAGATATCCGCAAACATGTTCACATTCTTCTTCAGTGCAACAGGATCAAAGCCAGGTTTGTCTTGAAGGTTTTAGGTCTCATGGCAGCTGCCATTACACTTCTTCCCCTAGCCCGCTTTCACATGCGGATCCTCCAGCGGATGCTGTTTTCTCAGTGGTCCTTCCAACAGCTCCCAATGTCTCACAGTATTCTGCTGACCCAGTCATGCAAGAAGCATCTATCTTGGTGGATGACCTCCCCTCAAGTTCTTCAGGGCAGATCATTCGTCCCCCCCCTGGTTGCCACGGTGACGACGGACGCCTCCCTGATCGGGGGGGGGGTCATTGTCAGGGCAGGACGGTCCAGGGCACATGGCAACCTTTCGAAAGCCATTTGCACATAAATGTTCTAGAGATGAGAGCAGTACTTTTAGCATTGCAAGCCCTTCAGCACTCTCTTCCCACCGGGACTATTGCAATTCAGGCAGACAATATGTCTGTAGTATGGTACATCAACAAACAGGGCGGAACCAAGTCTTATCCCTTATGTCGAGAGGCACTCAGACTTTGGCAGTGGGCGATCTCATCTCAGCGGTTTCTGATAGCAACGCACATCCCTGGGAAGTGGGCGATCTCATCTCAGCGGTTTCTGATAGCAACGCACATCCCTGGGAAGTCCAACGTGATAGCGGACAAGTTGAGCAGGGCCATACTCATACCACACGAGTGGTCTCTCAAACAGTCAGTGCTGGAAGAAATTTTTCAGAGATGGGGCCGACCTTGCTGCGATCTTTTTGCTACTCCCCAAAACAGCAAGTGTCACGATTTCTTCACCCTCTTTCCCCTACCAGGTCAACCCGCCAGGGACGCTCTAGTCCACGATTGGCCCCGGGGACTTCTGTATGCCTTTCCCCTTTCCACTGATCTCTCAAGTAATTCAGAAAGCTACCGCATTGAGAGTCGACATGATCCTCATTGCCCCTTACTGGCCTCGTCAGATATGGTTTCCGTTCCTTCACCGGTTTCTGTTGGAGCAGCCTTGGCATCTGGATCCAGTGCCAGATCTTTTGACCCATCAATCGGGTCAGCTGCACCACTCCCTCCCATCTCTCAACCTCACAGCTTGGTTGCTCCGCTTCCTACCCTAGCCAGGCTTCCTTTAATTTCCCATTCTGTCCGTAACATCCTTATAGCCTCCCACAGGTCTTCTACAAGAAGGATTTACAATAGCAAGTGGAAACATTTTTCCTTCTGGGCAGCAACTAATAACATAGACCCTTTCACTGCACCTATCCAGTCTATACTAGACTTCCTGGCAGAACTTTTTCACTCAGGTTCTTCTTCGTCTACTATTAGAGTACAATTGGCAGCTATATCTAATTTCCATGTAGGCTTTTCAGACTCTAGCATCATGTCCCATAAACTTTGCAAAGCCTTTCTAAAAGGTATCTTTTTGCTCAAGCCCCCAGTTTGAGACCCCCCACCTCAGTGGGGCTTAAATTTGGTTCTAGCCTCCTTGATTCTCCCCCACTTCGAACCAGCCGCTTCCTGCTCTCTGAAATTGCTTTCATGGAAAACCCTTTTTCTAGTAGTAATAACATCAGCTAGATGGGTATCTGAACTTCATGCTCTTTGCAGTCGTCCTCCATACTTAGTTTTCCACAAAGACAGGGTGTCCCTTAGGACCAACCCTTCCTTTTTACCCAAGGTTTCTTCTGAGGCGAATCTGAATCGGACAATCGACCTTCCAGTTTTCTTCCCTAATTATTCCAACAAGGCAGAACAAAAGTTACATTTCATAGATGTTCATCGCCAGCTTCGTTATTATTTGGATAGGACTAAACAGTTTAGGAAGTCCAACCAGCTATTCCTATCTTATGCAGAAGGCAAGATGGGCCTTCCAGTTTCCAAAGTGTCCCTTTCGCGATGGCTGGCCTCTGTAATTTCCTTCATTTATGAACTCAGACACCAAAAGCTACCATCACGACCTAGAGCTCATTCAACCAGGGCGTTAGCTACGTCAGTAGCATTTCAAGACAAACTGCCCATAGATTCCATCTGTCAAGCAGCTACATGGGCTTCTCCTCATACCTTTATCTCACATTATAAATTGGATATGGCCTCCAGAAACCGGGCTAACTTTGGTTCCACTGTACTCAAGAGTCTGTTCCGATGAGCCACCCAGGATAAGGGTGCTAGGGACATCCAGCAAGAATGAAGGCGAGATTGACAGCTTAACATTGAGAAGTTATGTACCTACCATAACGTTCCATGTTAGTTGTCTTCTTCTTGCCTTCTTTCTTGCGTCCCACCCTCCATCCCCCTAGCCTGGACAGACCGAGAGGATCCTTGGGATCTTTTATCTTCCACAGCTTCAACCACCTCTATTGCCCCTGATTGATAGTTCTACAGGTAGTTTCTATAGAGGTGGATTTCATTTTTCTCTGTCTCTAGGAGACCAGCACTGCTATACTTTCAGCTATCAAACGAGATCTGGGTATTTACCGCCTAGCATTGTGGGATATAGAGGAGCCTCGAGCCGGTAAAAATAGCTTTCGAGCTTTAGTATGGGCCGAGTCGGAGCCGAGGATCGGCTCCGAACCCATCCATCCAGCAAGAAAGAAGGCGAGAAGAAGACAACTAACATGGAACGTTATGGTAGGTACATAACTTCTCATTACCCTCATTCCCTGCCTGCAACAGGAGTTTTGATGGTGGGCAAAGGCCTGTCACCACAAGGGGCAGCCATTCACTTTACCCACAGCCAGGCAGACATTAACAACAGATGCATCAGATTATGCCTGGGGGGGGCCCACATGGCAGGAAAATGTGTTCAGGGCACATGGTCCGCAAGCCAAATGCATCTACATATCAATCAAAAAGAGATGCTAGCTGTTCAGAATGCCCTGACAGCCTTCAAGGATCAACTTCATCCTGGACAACTACTGATAAAGACTGACAATACTACAGTCATGTGGTACATAAACAAGCAGGGAGGCACTCATTCCTACCCCCTTTGCAGATTAGCTATGACTTTGTGGGACACAGCATTGACCTACCAAGTACATCTGCAGACACAATTCCTGCCAGGAAAGACAAATACTCTGGCAGACGAACTAAGTAGAAACCTCATGGGTCCCCACGAGTGGAAATTGGATCAGCACGTCTTCAGCATGATAACAAGGAAATGGGGATGCCCGGACATAGATCTCTTTGCCTCCCCTCACAATTGCCAACTACACAGATTCTGCACAAGGACTTATCACAAGGAAACATGGAAAGTGGATGCTCTATCTTTCAGATGGAAAAACTTAACAGTATATGCCTTTCCTCCCCAAGGTACTCCTAAAGATCAGACAAGAGAAGCCAAAAATGATACTGATTGCCCCAGACTGGCCCCGTCACCACTGGTACCCAATCCTAAGGAACCTGTCTCACTGCCCAGCCTGGACATTACCTCACTTACTGTCCCAACAAAACAATCTGATCCTGCACAGCCAAATCAAGACCTTAAATCTGGCAGCTTGGCGGATAATGTAGTCATTCAAAACACCCCTCTTTCTAAAGTGGTGATGGATGTTATTTTGGAGGCTAGGAGGCCTAGTACCAGAAAATCTTATGCTGAAAAATGGAAGAGATTCTGTGCTTGGAACCAGGCACAAGGAATTGACACGACTACCAAATATTCCTCAGATTTTGCAATACTTAACTGAGATGCTGGACAAAGGCCTATCCTTTTCATCAATTAAAATTCATGCCTGTGCCATTTCAGCTCATTACAATACAGCGCCACCTATTTTTTCTATCCTTTACTAAGGCAGTACCACAGAGGAGCCAAAAACTTAAGGCCTCCAAGGAGATCACCAATACCTGCATGGGGCCTCAATTATGTCTTGGAAAAAGTCACCTGCCTCCTTTTGAGACAGCCGCTACAGCTGATATAAAAATTTTTATCTTGGAAAACAGCTCTGCTCCTAGCAATAACCTCTGCAAGACTAGTCTTAGAGCTACAGGCACTCATGGCTGTGGAACCTTTTATCATTTTCCATCCAGTTAAGGTTTCTCTGAGGACAAACCTGACACTTATGCCTAAGGTAGTGTCCAGTGTGGCCCTTAACCAAACTATTCACTTGCCTACCTTTTATCCAAACCCACAGAATAAGGGTGAGAGACTTCTGCATTCTTTGGACATACACAGACAGCTGCGCTTCTACTTGGATAGAACCAAAGCTTTCCGAAAGACTGAGCAATTACTAGTGGCATATGATGCAGGATCACAAGGAAAGGCAATCTCAAAGCAGGCTATTTCAAAGTGGATAGGCCACTGCATTTATTTCTGCTATTCACAACATGGCAAATCATTGCCTAAGGGCATTAGGCCACATTCAACCAGAGCAGCAGCCACTTCAGCAGCCTTCCTCAGAGGAGTACCAACCAAAGACATTTTAGAGGCTGCAACCTGGAGTTCAGTGCACACTTTTACAAAGCACCATCACTTACCACTCTACTCTAAATCCAGGGCAGGCTTTGCCACTGCAGTTCTGCAGGGCCTCATAGCCGCTCATAATCCTATTTAGCTCCAGCCTCCCAACTTTAGCTTTGGGATTCAATCCAATTGTAATGACTGCAACAGTGAAACATGATGAACATAGTACAGTTGTGTACCTACCATAAATGTAGATGTTAGAGTGTATTCACAGTTGCAGTCCAGGTTACCCACCCACCATCCCCCTTGTTTTTGCTGGAACTTATCTTTACTTCTCTATTCTATACCACCTATGTGGTGTATTTGCTTGTAGATGAAGGAATAATTTACTTTGGTGCATGCATGCTTTATTGACATATTTTTAGCCTACCCTTTTGGGGGCACCTGACATCTGGGGCAAGAAAAACTGAAGAAAATGGTGTCGGCTGCATCTTTTATACCCCTGGCGCACTGATGTCAGGAAGGAGGCGACAGCAACTGACGACGGACCTAGACTTTGGAATTCAGGCCGACTGCGGGTAGCCTGCCAGCAGGATAACCCAATTGTAATGACTGCAACAGTGCATACACTCGAACATCTACATTTTATGGTAGGTACACAACTGTACTTTTCTTAATAAAAAGCTTTGTAAACATGTTAAGGATATACCCACATAAATAAACTTTACCGCTTTGTGACAACATAGTAGGGATAGTGTTTGGATGCTTCTGTAGGTTGTAATGGACACACTTCCATCATTCCCATGACATTCCGACATTAGCATTGCAGCCACCCTGTCTTCACATCTTTCTTTCCTAAGTTTTATATAACTTTCTGTAAAACAGGCTTTTAAAGCAACAAGGTCCCTTATTTTAGTAGTTTTTCAGAAAATCCCTTGCAGTGTTCATGTTTATCAGTTTTGTGCAAAACTCCCCCTGTAGATCATTGTGTGTATTGCAACTAGCCAGTGTAGCTAGATAGCAAGTGCATACAAGTTACTGAGCATGGGCAAAATCTGTGCCATTTTGTTTAGTCAGAGTGAATGCAGGCATGAATGGAGATGCAAGTGCCGGTGCGTTTTGAAGTATTGAGTCTTTCAGTTAGCTTAAATGTATATTCCAACTACAGCTCCTGATGTGTTTATGTACAATAAACAACTTGAACCCATTACAGTGCCTCAATATCTTATTTGAATACAAGAGACATGACATAGTGTCAGAATGGGATTCAAAGTTGAAGCAATTTGTAAACCATGAGGCACGCATTTAGAAATGGAGGAGTATACAGGAGCCAACTCACAAACAGGCCAGTGGTTATTTGAAGGTACTTGTACTCGTTTAAATGATTTTTCAGTTGCCAAATAAAGGGAAAAGCATTCAAAACATTTGAAATAATTACCAAAATAAAAGAAATGTCAAAAATTGCAACATGCTGACAAAAATATTTGAAATAAATAAAAAGTGTTTGAAATAATTTTTGAAGTGTTAAAATGTATGAAAAGGCTAAAACAACCGTATTTTTTCACAATGTACTACTTTTTTTATTAAATAAAACATTTTGAAGTATCCAAAGTGTTCGGAGTGTTCGCAGTGTTAAAAGTGAAGCCTTTTTAGAGAGATTGTGTATTTGAGCATAATTGCAAGTACCTGATCTATGCTTATATTTAAACATATTTTGTTGTTATGGCAGAGGGATTTCGTAGACCTGGACTGCTGGTGTTTGATGATAATATTGCTGAGAATTGGCGAGTGTTTGAGCAAGAATGATATTTTCATATAAGCTTCTTTTTCTGCTAAAGACGCATGTACAAAGGCATTCATATTTCTTAATTTAGCTGGCTTGGAAGCCATTGAGTGTGAACGTTCATTTGTATATTCACCTGCCGTGTATGCGATGGAGGGGGAGAACCGCCATATTGTGGTACAGGCTGAGAGTCTTGAAGGCCCATAAATTTAGAGAAATGTTTAACCTTCAAAATGAATATTGCCATGGAAAGGCACATGTTTTACACAAGAAATCAAAAGACTGGTGAAACTATAGCAGCATATATTACCGACTTAAGAAATAAAGCTAAACGTGCAGATTTGATGATCTGAGAGATGAGTTGATAAGACAGGCTTTTGTGTGGTGCTAGTGATGCAGTGAGAGATTTTGCTCAACATTAAATTGGTATCTCAAAGCAAAGCCATTGAGATTTGTCAAATATATGAGCTTACAAAAAGCATAAGAATATGCTTACGAATGAGAAAAGTGTGCATGCAGCATCTGCCAGTGCTAATGTTGATAGCGTACAACACAAAGCTAAGATGAAAACGAAATATAAACCGAATGGGACAGTCATGAACCTAAACGAGAAAGTGCTTACTTAGCTTTTGGTTAGTAGTGTCATAAATGTAATAATTTCAAAAGGCTTTGCAAGTCTAAGGTGGCACATACTTTTATTAAAAGAGAACTTCCGAAGAAGCAGGTAGATCAGATAAAGAGCTGTGAACAAGCTTTATGCGCTGATGGTGTCTCTGTGATTGATGAAACAGTTAACACAGTAGGTTATCAGTTGGCAGCGAAGAGTATTTTGTACTGTACTGATTAATAGGAAATGTGTAGAGCTTAAAGTAGACACTAGATCCAAGTGCAATGTTATATCAGCACAAATGTTTGCCATAGTAAGAGCTGGTGAGAAACTTCAGCAACGTGCGCAACACTAGTTGCTTATGGTGGTGAAGAGATTCAAACGAATAGCTCAGTAGTTCTCGCATGCCATTCTGCTGGGAACAGGAATGACTTGCAATTTTACATAGTCAAAAGATAAATGCAGTCATTGTTAGGCCTCAAAGACATTCTGAGAATGGGACTGATTTTATTTAATAAAGAGGTCCACCATATAATTCTGAACAACGATAATTTTACACAGAATATTTTTAGTGAATATGCTGATATTTCCGCAGACAAGCTTGGCAAACACATATTCCATGAAGTTAAACCATGAAATAATCCCAGTTGTCAGACCAGCAAGGAAGGTTCCAGTAGCAATGCAGAACAAAGTAAAAGCACAGCTTGACAAAATGGTAAATGTAGGTGTCCTTACCCCAGTAAAAGAACCAACTGAATTGGGTATCCTCCCCTGTCGTAACTCATAAGAAAAGGTCAGAAGATATTTGAATATGTATTGATCCAAGAGGCTTAAATGTTTTCATCATTTCATGCACACAGTAGAAGTAGCTGCCTCTCAGGCCAAATGCCACTGTTTTTTCTGTCTTAGATGCAGAAAGTTAATTTTGGCAAATTTCGCTAGATCACAAATCTTCATTTTAACCACTTTCAGTCCACCATTTGGTAGATACAGATTTCTGAGAATGCCATTTGGGATAACTTCTGCCAGTGAAGTGTTTCAACGTGCGATGGAACAATTTTTTTCAGGATACCCATGTGCTGTTATAGTAGATGACATTATTGTAGGAGGCAACGGTGAAATCGAACATGATAGAAATCTCAAAGATGATGATTGTGTTTCACTGTTGCAGTCATCACACTTGGGATATCTGCCTGCAGGTAGCCCTCAGTCAGCCCAAATAACAGAGACTTCGTATTTCTGTCTGTTGCTGTCGCTCCAGGACTGATGTCAGGTTGTCAAGGGTATAAAAACAGGCAGCCGACGTCATTACATCAGTCTTTCTTGCCGAGGAGCCCAAAGCAGAAGCTGTTTGCACGAGTGCTGGTCTGCCGCTACCTGAGTTTTCGTTTACGAATTGAATCATCCTGAAGTCTTCTAAAGATAAGTATCCCGTTGGGGATCCTTTTTTCTTGCTCTAACTGATGTCAGAAAAAGTTAACAATTGTCTCACCTGTGGAAAGCAAATACCACACCGAGATTTCCATTCTTACTGCGTCACCTTTTAAGGCCCAGACCATGACGTACCTCACGGTCGGTTTTGTGCTTTGTTCAACGCCGAACTATTCGTCGTCGGGCCCTTATTGTCATTAAATACTTTTGCTGTCAATTTCCGTATTCCGAAATGGCTTCGGTAAGTCATCAGACTACTGATTTTTCCGAAAAAACATAAGGATAAAGACAGAGACGGACCGCACAGGTCCAGAACTGCTGACAACGCTTCCGTTAAGCTAGTCACCAGATGTTCTTCATTCCACATTGCTGCAGTCCTAACCATTGGGTAGTCCGCTGTCCAGTCGGCCCGAATACCAAAGTATATGGCTGACGTCGGTCAGGGCGCATTAGACTGACGTCAGGACGTCAGGGTACTAATGCGCATGACCGACGTCATATCCTCAGTCTTTTTTGCCGCATGGTCCGATGCAGAAGCAGTTTTGCGAGTGCAGGTTGGCGTTCTGAAATTTTCTGAAGTCGGAGTTTCAGACCGAATCAAAGTTGGCTAAGTACCCGTTGGGGAATATTTTGGTTTTTCTTGCCTCAGTATTTAACCGGATGTCAGAAAAAGTGAATAACTGTATTTCTTGTGGGAAACAGATACCTCATAGGGATTACCATACCTTGTGTATACCTTGTTTAGGGCCTGAGCACGACGTTGTTGGATGCCGCTCTTGTGCTAGATTTAACAAACGCACTATTAAGAGAAGGTTAGACTGTGCCAGGTTAGTTTTTGGGAAGCGTTGTAATTATAAAATGCCGTCGGATTCTCCGGCCGCTTCTCAAAAGCGCAAGGACAAAGCAGCAAAGTTTAGAGTGGAAGAACCGACAGTCCCGGACGTCGGTTCTTTAGAAGGCTCAGTGGAGCCAGAGGTTTTGCCAGGAGTTTCTTTGGAGTCTCAGGGAGAGACTTTACTGTTACAGGATGTGTCCTCTCAGGAGGTAGGCCAGGCTGAAGGGGCTTCTCAGGTGGTTGTTCTTCCCTCCCTTCCTAAGGTGGTTAGAGCCTCCCCTTCTGTTTCCAAGGCTTCTTTGAGAGGCAGGCCAGGTTTAACTTCAGTAGGGGTTTCTCCTAGCTCTTCAGGATCTTTGCCTAAGAAACATATGCTTAAAATGGCAGAAGATTTGATTACTATGATTAGAGGTTCTATGCCCCCTCCTGATAAGAGGCCTAGGGTGGAGCCTGAGTTTGAGAGTTTTGAGCAGTGTTCGGAGGCTTCTGAGTCTTCGGCTGAATACTTGCAGGAGTTTCCTCCTTATTCTGATTCTGATGTGGATGATTCTACTCCTTCAGCTTCTCCTCCTGAGGATTTCTCATTTTCAGAGACTCTGCATTTCATGAGGGAGCATTTTAAATGGGAAGGTCAGGATTTCTCTGATTCCAGGAAGAGGCTTAGGGAATTCTTGTTTTTACCCCAGCATAGGCCTTTAGCTATACCTCCTGTTCTGACTGTGGTGGAAGATGTTTTTGCAGAGGCTTCCCTGAACCCTGATTCTTTGCCTCCGGCCCCAGTTAAACCGGATAGGTACTATAGGGTGCCTGAAGCTCATAAGTATCATTTTAAGAGTCCTAGGGCAGACCCTGAAACTGTCTCTCAGGGGCCTAAAGGTGTTAAGGCTTCTGTTGTTAAAAATCCTGTTCCTCCTGATAAAGAGGCAAGGGCTTTGGATAGATGGGGAAAGAAGGTGTATACTTCTTCCACTTTAGCCATGAGGGCGTTGAATTGCCAGTTTCACATGTTAAAATATCAAAATTATCTCCTTTCCCAATTGAAGTCTAAGGTGGATGCTCTGGCGGAAGGTATTGAGTGTAAAGAGTTGCAGGATTTAGTTCATGTGTCTGAACAGGTGGGTAAGCATTCATTGCAATGTGGTTTTGATGCTGTGCAGGCCTCCTCGAGGGTGGCTGCCACTGGTTCTGTTCTTCGTAGGCACGCCTGGTTGAGGGAACAGAATTTAGCTGAGCATGTTAAGACAAGGATTTTGGATGCTCCTTTACAGTCTGACGTGTTGTTTGGTTCGCCTGTGGAAGCAGTTTTAAAGAAAATGGAGGACAAGGCTAAGTCTATGCAAACTGTTAAAGATTTTTGCAGGTGCAGCCTCCAAGTTTAGTAGAAATTGGCCTACTAAGGGATGGACATATCCTGCTTATGATTCCCAGTCTAGGGGTAGGTCTAGACGTGGTAGGGGCAGAGCTCAAGGTTCTTTTAGGCCTAGAACAGGGAGTTCACCTGCTCAGACTTCTGGGGAGGGCAGGGGTCAGTCCTTTCGTAAACAGACCCAATGACCTGCCTTTTCAGCTGCCAGTACATTCTCGTCTGGCAGCACCTTTGGGAGGACGGCTGGCTCTTTTCAAAGAAAATTGGGATTTAATTACCCAAGACAGTTGGGTTTTGGATATCATTCACCACGGTTACAGGTTTTATTTCCATACCTTGCCTCCTTTCAAAGGCATGCCAGACATTCCTCCTCTGCAAAGAAAAGAGGCTCACAAGCAAATTTCTCTGTTACTCCAAATAGGGGCCATTCAGCCAGTCCCTGTGCCAGAAAGAGGCCTAGGATTTTATTCTCGCCTGTTCCTAGTACCAAAGAAGGGGGACACGTGGAGACCAATTTTGGATTTATCTATCCTCAACACTTATCTGGACATTCCCAAGTTCAAGATGTTGACGCTACAACAGCTTTTACCTCTGCTGGGCAAAGATCACTGGATGGTAACTTTAGATCTCAAGGAGGCTTACCTTCATGTACCTATCAGACTAAGTTGCAGGAAGTATCTGCGTCTTCGAGCTGGAAATCCCCATTATCAGTTCTCTGCATTGCCCTTTGGCTTATCTACTGCGCCCAGAGTGTTCACAAAGGTTCTGGCTCCAGTGATAGCTTACTTCAGGCTAAAAGGAATTCAAATCTATCCTTACTTGGACGACTGCCTGATTCTGGCTCAAGAAAAGGAAGACCTTTACAGCATTTGGAATATGTGATAGCAGTGCTAAGATGCCTAGGGTATTCTGTGAACGAAATAAAGTCCAGTCTAGTACCCTCTCAAGACATGTGCTTTCTGGGTGTGAGACTGAATACAGCAGCCCAGATGGCCTTTTAACCCCGGACAAACAAAAGAATCTTTCCATTTACTTCCATCACCTATCTCTTCAGTCCGGGCTGACTGCAAGGACAGTCCTTCAAGCCTTAGGGTTTATGGCATCTTGTATTCTGGTGCTTCCCAATGCCAAACTGCATATGAGGAAGCTGCAATGGTATCTCAAAAATGTATGGACACAGCACTGCCAGGATTTGGACACTGTCATTCAAATAATACCTTGCATTCAAAAGGAATTTTTGTGGTGGGCTCAGGAATGTCACCTAAACAAGGGACTCTCTGTGACCCGGCCAGAGGCGAGTCAGATTCTAACGACAGATGCCTCAGACATAGCTTGGGGAGCTCATCTGAAGGGAAAGTGGATACAAGACAAGTGGCCTGCCAGACTACAGCATCTACATATCAACATGAAGGAGATGTTAGCAGTCCAGTTTGCATTAATGGCTTTCAAGGAGTTACTTCTTCCAGGGCAGGTGTTGATTCTAACAGACAACACAACTGTCATGTGGTACATCAACAAACAAGGGGGAACACATTCTTACCCTCTATGCAGGCAAGCAATGATTTTATGGGAGACTGCGCTCAGCTTGCAACTAACTCTTCAGGCAAGGTTTCTGCCGGAGCACAGAACTCCTTAGCAGATGTGTTAAGCAGGCAAATCATGGATCCCCACGAGTGGAAACTGGATCTTCATGTATTTCGGAAATTGACAGTGTCATGGGGAACTCCAGACATAGATCTGTTCGCTTCTCCACTAAACCACCAGCTGCCAAAGTTTTGCACGAAAAGGTTTCATCACACAGCTTGGAAAGTGGATGCTCTTTCTTTCAGTTGGAAAAATCTTCATGTGTATGCCTTTCCACCTCTGCCTCTTCTCCCAAAGGTACTCCTGAAGGTCGGACAAGACAAGCCAAGGATGATTTTAATAGCTCCAGATTGGCCTCGGCAACATTGGTACCCATTACTGAGGAGTCTGGTGAGGAAGCCTCCATGGCCTTTACCTTTGATTCCACACCTGTTGTCTCAGAAGGACGGTCACCTGCTCAATGTCAAGCTTCACTCTCTTCATCTAACAGCCTGGCATATTCTGTTTTGAAACACAGCAGGTCTCAACTTCCTCAACAAGTTTTAAATGTGATTATGGAAGCCAGAAGACCTAGTACAAGGAAAGTGTACGCAGAAAAATGGAAGAGATTTTTACTTTGGAGTGCAGCAAAGAATTTGGAGATTTCTGAGCCTAATTTGAGTGTGGCTCTTCAATATCTTACTGAGTTATTGGACAAAGGTTTGTCTTTCTCTTCCATTAAGATTCATGCTGCAGCAATTTCAGCTCACTATGATTGTGACCCACCATTGTTTTCGCATCCTTTGTTCAAGCAATTTCTTAGAGGGGCAAAGAATATAAGACCCCCACGTAGAGCTCCTACTCCTGCTTGGGATCTCAATTTTGTGTTGGAGAAACTTACTCTACAACCTTTTGAGCCTGCGGCTACTGCTGACTTGAAATACTTGTCATGGAAGACTGCTTTTTTGTTGGCCATTACTTCTGCAAGAAGGGTTTCTGAGTTGCAGGCCCTTATGGCGGTAGAGCCTTTTTTGATTTTCCATAAGGATAGGGTATCATTACGTACTAATCCTTCTTTTATGCCTAGTGTGGTTTCTAGTGTGGCTTTAAACCAAACTATTCATTTGCCTACTTTCTATGCAGATCCTCAAAATAAGGGGGAAAAGATTTTGCACACTTTAGATGTACACAGGCAGTTGCGTTATTATTTGAGCAGGACTAAGGATTTTAGACAGTCTCAGCAGTTGTTTATTTCTTTTGCTTTGAGTTCTCAGGGCAAGCCTGTGTCAAAACAAACTATTTCTAAGTGGATTGGGTTTTGCATTGCATTTTGTTATTCCCATCATGGCAAGGAGATTCCAGCTGGGATTAGGCCTCATTCCACTAGGGCTACTGCCACTTCAACAGCATTTCTAAGGGGGGTGGCAACTAAGGATATTTTGGAGGCAGCTACTTGGAGTTTGGTGCATACTTTCTCTAAGCATTACCACCTTCCTCTCTACTCTAAATCTAGGGCTGGTTTTGCCACAGCTATTTTGCAAGGCATGTTGACAGCTCCTGCTTCCTTATGATTTGCCAGCCTCCCTTACCTCTGCTTTGGCATTCTACCCAATGGTTAGGACTGCAGCAATGTGGAATGAAGAACATAGTACAGTTTTGTACCTACCATAAATGTAGATGTTCGAGGATCCACATTGCTGCAGTCCAATTTACCCTCCCTCCTTCCCCTCTGTTTTAGGGGTGGTTGTGTGGTTGAGGTTATACTCTTGTAATTTTGTATATATTGTACATATTTTTGGTGTAGGAGTGTTTGGTGTTTTTGGTTTTGGCCTTGTCTTTTAGGGTCTTCTGACATCTGGGGCAAGAAAAGACTGAGGATATGACGTCGGTCATGCGCATTAGTACCCTGACGTCCTGACGTCAGTCTAATGCGCCCTGACCGACGTCAGCCATATACTTTGGTATTCGGGCCGACTGGACAGCGGACTACCCAATGGTTAGGACTGCAGCAATGTGGATCCTCGAACATCTACATTTATGGTAGGTACAAAACTGTACTTTCGCTGGTACTCCCGCAGCCCCTGATGCCCATTTAGATGGATTCGCAGGCAGCTACTGAGTCCTGTTCGGAGTCCGGTATGCCACGAGACTTTCGGATGTCTCTACCTTGGATGGGTCCAGAGCCGCTGTGCAGGCACTGGCTTCTGAGGAAGTTCTTTGCATTACTGATATTCGACACAGACCGACGACTTCTTTCACGTCTTCAGTTCTGTCTAAAACTACCAAGTTTCTAAGGCCAAGAGTATGAGCTACTCCTAAAAAACCGACGACCCATACTCAAGCACCTCCTTCCTTGCCACAACATCAAATGCTTAAAATGGCAGAAGACCTGGTTATGCTGATTAGGGGAAGCCAGTCTTTTCCTGCTAAGAGAAAGAGACCTGTCCCCAGCAGCTTTAACAGACCAAGAGTCCGAGACTGAGATTTCTGAATGTGAAGACATGCCCTTATCAGCTTATGAGGATTCAGATGCAGAGGAATCCATTCCCTCTGCTTCCCCTCTAGAGGATTTTTCTTTTGGTGAAACCGTACATACTTTAAGAGAGCATTTCCACTGGGAATGCCAAGACTCTCCTCAGTCCAAAAGGACACTCAAAGAATTTCTAGATTTGCCACAACATACACCTTTAGTAATACCTCCAGATGTTCTTTGTGTTTCACTGTTGCAGTCATTACATTTGGGTAATCTGCTGGCATGTTGCCCTCAGTCGACCTGAATAACAAAGTCCTGGGTCCTGCGTCGGTTGCTGTCTCCTCTTCCATGACGTCAGGTCGTCAGGGGTATAAAACATGCAGCAGACTCCATTTTATTCCGTCTTTCTTGCTGTGCGGTGCCCGAAGCAGAAGCAGTTCGCAAGTGCTGGTTGGCCGACTCCTGAAGTTTTCGTATTAGAGTTTCAGAACCGAAGTCTTCAAACTAAAGCTAAGTACCCCGTTGGGGAAACTTTTTCTTGCTCCTTACCGATGTCAGTAAAAGTTAATAATTGTATTACTTGTGGGAAGCAAATACCTCATACAGATTTTCATTTGTACTGTATTCCTTACCTCGGCCCTGATCACAAGGTGTCTTGCTGTCGGTTTTGTGCTAGATTTAACCAACGCACTATTAAGCATCGTTTTTTTTTTGCTTCTAAATATTTTGGTTCAAGATTTAACTATCCTGAAATGTCGTCGGTTAGCAATCCGACTACCGGAGTTGACAAAAAATGCAAGGAAAAAGACAGAGACAGACCGTCGAGGTCCAAAACCGACAAAGCTTCTCCTAAGCCAGTCGCCGGTTCGCCGGTACTCAGGTGCTTTTGCAGCCCCTGATACCTGCTACTTTTGAGTCGCAGGCCTCTACTGAGACCCATTAGGAGTCCGGTATACTGCGAGATTCTCAGAGTATTGAACCTGCGGATGTCTCTCCCTTTGATGGGTCCGGAGCCGCTGAGCAGGCACCGGCTTCTGAGGGTGTTTTCAGGCCTCAGCATTTTTATATTAAACCGACGCCAGTAACAAAAACAATGTCAAAAACAACTTCTATGTCTAAAAAACCGATGCATGAGCCACGTGCTCATGCCCCTATGCCTAAAAAGCAGATGATCAAAATGGCTGAGTAATTACTTGATCAGGGGTTCCCAACCCCCCCTGCAAAGAGGCCTAGGCAAGGCACTGATTATGAATCTTCAGATCAGGATGTTCTTCATCTCACATTGCTGCAGTCCTTACATATGGGTAGTCCGCTGTCCTCGGTCGGCCCGAATACCAAAGTATTAGGCTGACGTCGGTCAAGGTGCTTAAAACTGACATCAGGACGTCAGGGTACAAATGCGCATGACCGACGTCATATCCTCAGTCTTTTTTGCCGCATGGTCCGATGCAGAAGCAGCGTTGCAAGTGCCGTTCGGCGTTCTGAAATTTTTCGAGTTCGGAGTTTCAGACCGAATCCAAGTTGGCTAAGTACCCGTTGGGAATATTTTGTTTTTTTCTTGCCTCAGTGTATTACTGGATGTCAGAAAAAGTGAATAATTGTATTTCTTGTGGGAAACAGATACCGCATAGGGATTATCATTCTTTGTGCATTCCTTGTTTGGGGCCTGAGCATGACGTAGTCGGGTGTCGCTTTTGTGCTAGGTTTAATAAACGCACTATTAAGCGAAGGTTAGGTTGTGCTAGGCTGGTCTTCGGAAAGCGGTGCAATTATAATATGCCGTCGGATACTCCGACGCCCGCTTCCACGAAGCGCAAAGACAAAGCAGTTAAACCCAGGCAAGATGAGTCGTCTGTTCCGGACGCCGGTTCTTTAGAGGCTTCAGTGGAACCGGTGGTTCCGATGGAGGCTTCTCTGGAGTCTCAGGGGGAGACTTTGGTTTTGCAGGATGTGGCCTCTCAAGAGGCAGGTCAGGCTGAAGGGGCTTCTCAGGTTTCTGTACTCCCCTCCCTTCCCAGGGTGGTTAGACCCTCTCCTTCTGTTTCCAAGGCTTCTTCCAGAGGCAGGCCAGGTTTAGCTTCTGCTGGTGTCAGTCCTAGTTCAGCAGGGTCTGTGCCTAAGAAGCACATGCTTAAAATGGCAGAAGATTTGATTACTCTGATTAGAGGTTCTTTGCCCCCTCCAGAGAAGAGGCCGAGGGTGGAGCCAGTGTTGGAAAGTTTTGAGCAGGCTTCGGATGTTTCAGAGTCTTCGGCTGAAGACTTGCAGGAGTACTCTCCTTATTCTGATTCTGATGCAGAAGATTCCACTCCTTCTGCTTCTCCTCCAGAGGATTTTTCTTTTTCAGAGACACTTCATTCTATGAGGGAGCATTTTAAGTGGGAAGGTCAGGACTTCTCTGATTCACGGAAAAGGCTTAGGGAATTTTTGTTTTTACCCCAACATAGGCCCTTAGCTATACCCCCTGTTCTGGATGTTGTGCAAGATGTATTTTCAGAGGCTTCACTTAATCCTGATTCTCTGCCTCCTGCGCCTGTTAAACAGGATAGGTATTACAGGGTGCCTGAGGCTCATAAATATCTCTATAAGAGTCCTAGGGCGGACCCAGAAACTGTTAGTCAAGGACCTAAGGGGGTTAAGGCCTCTGTTGTAAAGAATCCGGTTCCTCTAGATAAAGAGGCCAGAGCTTTGGATAGATGGGGAAAGAAGGTCTATACATCTTCTACCTTAGCTATGAGGACGTTGAATTGCCAGTTTCATATGTTGAAATATCAAAATTTTCTCCTTTCGCAATTGAAATCTAAGGTGGATGCTCTGGCAGAAGGCATTGACTGTAAAGAATTGCAAGATTTGGTGCATGTCTCTGAACAGGTGGGTAAGCATTCTTTGCAGTGTGGTTTTGATGCTGTGCAGGCTTCTTCTCGGGTGGCTGCCACTGGTTCAGTTCTTCGCAGGCACGCCTGGCTTAAGGATCAGAATTTATCTGACCATGTTAAGACAAGGATTTTGGATGCTCCTTTGCAGTCTGAAGTGTTGTTTGGTCCACCTGTGGAATCAGTCCTGAAGAAATTGGAAGACAAGGCTAAGTCTATGCAGACTGTTAAAGATTTTTTGCAAGTTCAGCCTCCTAAGTTTAGTAGAAATTGGCCTGCTAAGGGGTGGACGTATCCTTCCTCTGATTCTCAGTCTAGGGGTAGATCTAGACGTGGTAGGGGCAGAGCTCAGAGTTCCTTCAGACCTAGAACTTGGAGTTCACCTGCACAGTCTTCAAGTGAGGGCAGGGGCCAGTCCTTTCGTAAACAAGCCCAATGACCTACTTTTTCGGCTGCCAGATCCTTCTTGCCTGGCAGCACCTTTGGGAGGAAGGTTGGCACTCTTCAAGGAAAATTGGATTTTAATTACCCAAGACAAATGGGTTTTGGATATCATACACCAAGGTTACAAGTTTTATTTCCATACCTTACCGCCTTTCAAAGGCATGCCAGACGTTCCTCCTCAACAAAGACTAGAGGCTCACAAACAGATTTCTCTGCTACTACAAATAGGAGCTATACAACCGGTCCCTCTGTCAGAAGTGGGCCTAGGATTTTATTCTCGCCTGTTTCTAGTACCAAAGAAAGAGGGAACACGTGGAGACCAATTTTGGATTTATCTATCCTCAACACATATCTGGACATTCCCAAGTTCAAAATGTTGACGCTACAACAGCTTTTACCTCTGCTGGGCAAAGATCACTGGATGGTGACTCTGGATCTCAAGGAGGCTTACCTTCATATTCCTATCAGGCCCTGTTGCAGGAAGTATCTGCGTTTTCGGGCTGGGACTTTTCATTATCAGTTCTCTGCATTGCCCTTTGGCTTATCTACTGCGCCCAGAGTGTTCACAAAGGTTCTGGCTCCAGTGGTAGCTTTCTTCAGGCTAAGAGGAATACAAATCTATCCTTATTTGGACGACTGCCTGATTCTGGCTCAAGGAAAGGACGAACTTCTTCATCATTTACAGTATGTGATGGCAGTGTTAAGATGCCTAGGGTATTCTGTGAACGAAATAAAGTCCAGTCTAGTACCCTCTCAGGACATGTGCTTTCTTGGTGTGAGACTGAATACAGCATCCCAGATGGCCTTTTTGACCCCGGACAAACAAAAGAATCTTTCTCTTTACTTCCACCAATTGTCTCGTCAGTCCAGGCTGACTGCAAGGACAGTCCTTCAAGCCTTGGGGTTCATGGCATCTTGTATTCTGGTACTTCCCAATGCCAAACTGCTTATGAGGAAGCTACAATGGTATCTCAAAAATGTATGGACGCAGCACTGCCAAGATATGGACACTGTCATTCAGATAATACCTTGCATCCAAAAGGAATTTTTGTGGTGGGCTCAGGAATGTCACCTAAACAAGGGACTCTCTGTGACCCGACCAGAGGCGAGTCAGATTCTAACGACAGATGCCTCAGACAAAGCTTGGGGAGCTCATCTGAATGGAAAGTGGATACAAGACACGTGGCCTGCCAGACTTCAACATTTACATATCAACTTGAAGGAAATGTTAGCAGTCCAATTTGCATTGATAGCTTTCAAGGATTTGCTTCTTCCAGGGCAGGACAACACAACTGTCATGTGGTACATCAACAAGCAAGGGGGGACACATTCTTATCCTCTATGCAGACAAGCAATGATTTTGTGGGAGACTGCTCTCAGGTTACAGCTGAATCTTCAGGCAAGGTTTCTGCCAGGGGCACAGAACTCCTTAGCAGATGTGTTGAGCAGACAAATTATGGATCCCCACGAGTGGAAATTGGATCCTCATGTATTTCAAAAACTGACAGTGTTATGGGGAACTCCAGACATAGATCTGTTCACTTCTCCTCTAAATTACCAGCTGCCAAAGTTTTGCACAAAAAGGTTTCATCCCACAGCTTGGAAAGTGGATGCTCTCTCATTCAATTGGAGCAATCTTCATGTGTATGCCTTTCCACCACTGCCTCTCCTCCCAAAGGTACTCCTGAAGGTCAGACAGGACAAGCCAACCATGATTTTAATAGCTCCGGATTGGCCTCGACAGCACTGGTACCCATTACTGAGAAGTCTGGTACGGGAGCCTCCATGGCCTTTGCCTTCGATACCACACCTGCTGTCTCAGGAGAACAGTCATTTACTCAATGTCAAACTTCACTCTCTACATCTAACAGCCTGGCATATTCTGTTTTAAACTCTGGAGGGTCTCAACTTCCGCAACAAGTTTTGAATGTTATTTTGGAGGCCAGGAGGCCTAGTACAAGGAAGGTTTATGCTGATAAATGGAGGAGATTTTTAATTTGGAGTACAGCAAAGGACTTTAATGTTTCTAAACCTAATTTAAGTGTTGCTCTTCAATACCTTACTGAGTTATTAGTCAAAGGTTTGTCCTTCTCCTCTATTAAGGTTCATGCTTCAGCAATTTCTGCTCACTATGACTGTGACCCACCATTATTTTCTCATCCTTTGTTTAAGCAATTCCTTAGAGGGGCAAAGAATATAAGACCCCCACGTAGAGCTCCTACTCCTGCTTGGGATCTCAATTTTGTGTTGGAGAAACTCACTCTACAACCTTTTGAGCCTGCAGCGACTGCCGAGTTGAAATATTTATCATGGAAGACTGCTTTTTTGTTGGCCATTACCTCTGCGAGAAGGGTTTCTGAATTGCAGGCCCTTATGGCGGTTGAGCCTTTCCTAATTTTCCACAAGGACAGGGTATCTTTGCGTACTAACCCTTCCTTTATGCCTAAAGTGGTTTCTAGTGTGGCTTTAAACCAAACTATTCATTTGCCTACTTTTTATGCCAACCCCCAAAATAAAGGGGAAAAGATTTTGCACACTTTGGATATACACCGACAGTTGCGATATTATTTGAGCAGAACTAAAGGGTTCAGGCAGTCTCAACAGTTGTTTGTTTCATTTGCTTTGGGTTCTCAGGGCAAACCTGTTTCAAAGCAGACTATTTCTAAGTGGATTGGTTTTTGTATCGCTTTCTGTTATTCCCATCATGGTAAGGAGTTTCCAGTTGGGATTAGGCCTCATTCCACTAGGGCTACTGCCACTTCTACAGCTTTTTTAAGGGGGGTGGCTACTAAAGATATTTTGGAGGCAGCTACTTGGAGTTCAGTGCATACTTTTTCTAAACATTACCACCTTCCACTTTACTCTAAATCTAGGGCTGGTTTTGCCACTGCAATTTTACAGGGCATTTTGGCAGCTCCTAATGCTTTATAGTTTTGCCATCCTCCCTTACCTCTGCTTTGGGATTCTACCCATATGTAAGGACTGCAGCAATGTGAGATGAAGAACATAGTACAGTTTTGTACCTACCATAAATGTAGATGTTCGAAGATCCACATTGCTGCAGTCCAATTTACCCTCCCTCCTTCCCCTCTGTAGTTAGAGGTGGTTGTGTGGTTTGGGTTGTGAATTTTGTAAATATTGTAAATATGATTAGTGCAGGGGTGGTTGGTGGTTTTTTGCTGTTTTTTTTTTTTGGCTTTGGCCTTTCCTTTTAGGGCCTTCTGACATCTGGGGCAAGAAAAGACTGAGGATATGACGTCGGTCATGCGCATTTGTACCCTGACGTCCTGATGTCAGTTTTAAGCGCCTTGACCGACGTCAGCCTAATACTTTGGTATTCGGGCCGACCGAGGACAGCGGACTACCCATATGTAAGGACTGCAGCAATGTGGATCTTCGAACATCTGCATTTATGGTAGGTACAAAACTGTACTTTTCCTTTTCTTCTGATTCCTCTTCTAATCAGGAATTTTCTATTCCACCCTATGAGGATTCTGATGCAGAGGAATCCATCCCATCTGCATCTCCTCCTGAGGATTACTCTTTTGGAGAGACTTTGCATATTTTAAGGGAACATTTTCACTGGGAGAGTCAGGACTTCTCTGAATCAAAAAAGAGGCTTAGGGATTTCCTTATTCTTCCTCAGCAGTACCTCCTGTATTGGACATTGTTAATGATGTGTTCTTGGATTCCCTGCCTCTGGCTCCTAGTAAGCCAGACAGATATTACAGGGTTCCTGACTCCCACAGGTTTCTTTTCAAAAATCCTGCTGCTGATCCTGAGACTATTTCTCAGGGTCCCAAGGATGTAAAGGCTTCTACAGCCAAAAATCCTACCCCTTCTGATCGAGATTCCCGTGCTGGATAGATGAGGCAAGAAGGTTTATACGTCTGCAACCTTGGCAATCAGGGCTTTAAACTGCTAGTTTCATATGCTTAAATATCAACAGCATGTTATGGGCTTACTGAAACAGAAAATGATGTTGATTTCTGATTGTGTGGAAAATAGTTACAGGATTTATTGCATTCAGCAGAACAGGTTTGAAAGCATACTTTGTAATGTTGTTTTGATTCCTTGGAGGCCTCTTGTATGGCTGCCGTTACTGGATCTGTGATTAGAAGGCATTCCTGGCTCAAGGAGCAAAATCTGCCTGATCATGTTAAAGCTAAATTGTTGGATGTCCCTTTGCAGCATGATACTCTGTTTGGTAATGAGGCAGAAGAGGTTTTAAAGAAAATGGAAGACAAAGCTAAATCTATGCAAACTGTAAAGGATTTCTTGCAAGTGCAGCCACTCAGGTTCAGTAGGCACTGGCCTACTAAAAATTGGTCCTTTCCTGTGTCCAACAGAGCCACTCAGGGCAAACCCAGGTGCTCAAAAGGCTCCAGATATCAATCACAGGATTCTTGCAGGTCAAAGCATTGGGGTGCCTCCACCTCCAAATCTGGAGGAAACAAAGCACAACCCTACAGTAAGCAGTCTCAATGACTTTCCTGTACCATATCCAAGCTGTTATCTTTTGGCAACCCCCTTGGGGGGAAAACTAACACTTCATGCTCAAAATTGGCAGTTAATTACCCAGGACAAGTAGGTATTAAACATAGCATCCCAGGGGTACAGATTTCATTTCCATACTTTGCCAATTCCAAACGGATGGCCGGATCTGCCACAGAACCAGTGGGCAGAGGCCCAGAAACAAGTCATGTCCCTCGTGGATATGGGGCCATTCATCCAGTTACCGAAAAGGAAAAAGGACAAGGTTTTTATTCAAGACTTTTCCTGGTACCCAGAAAAGACAATTCATGGCGTCCAATACTGGACTTATCGATTCTGAACACGTTCCTGGACATTCCAGAATGCTGACTTTACAACAGCTGCTGAATATGCTAGGCAGGAATGCTTGGTTAGTAACTCTAGACTTTGGCATACCTGCATATCCCAATAAGGGAATCCTGCAGAAGATACCTCCGCTTCAAAGCAGGTTTTTTGCATTACCAATTCTCTGTACTGCCCTTTGGCTTATCTACCTCGCATAGGGTCTTTACAAATTGCCTGGCACCAGTAATTGCATTCTGCAGACAAAGAAACATTCAAATTTATCCTTATCTGGACGATTGTCTCATTCAAGAAGAGGACAAGGACACACTTCTTCAACGTCTGGCGTTTGTAAAAAGGCTTCTAGCATGCCTAGGGTACACCATAAACGAAAAGAAATCACAACTGGTACTCTCTCAAATAATTACATTCCTGGGTGCAAGCTTGAATACAACTGCTCAGATGGCTTACCTCACGCCAGACAAAGGCGACTGACAACATACTTCAAACAAATGGCAACAAAAACCCAGTTATCTGCAAGACAAATTCTGCAGGCTTTGGGGTTCATGGCATTTTGCATTCTACTAATTCTATATGCGAGACTGCATATGAGGAAACTTCAATGGTACCTAAAATGTTTATGGAGTCAGCATTGTCACAGCCTGGAAACAATGATTCCTCTCATTCCCTGCCTACAACAGGAGTTTCTTTGGTGGGCAGAGACATGTCACCAAAACAAGGGACTGTCATTCACTCTACCCCCTGCCACCCAAACCCTAACTACAGATGCATCAGACTATTCTTGGGGGGGGCCACCTGGCAGGGAGATGTATTCAGGGCAAATGGAGCCCAAACCAAATGCATCTGCATATCATCCAGAAAGAAATGGTAGCTGTTCAGAATGCTGTAACAGCCTTCAAGGACTTACTTCATCCAGGACAACTACTGATAAAGATGGACAACACCACAGTTATGTGGTACATAAACAAGCAGGGGGGTACACATTCCCACCCCCTTTACAGACTAGCCATGGCCTTGTGGAACATAAACTTGACTTAACAAATATACCTTCGAGCTCAATTCCCTGCCAGGAAAGCAAAGTACTCTGACAGACGACCTAAGCAGAAATCTTATGGACCCACACGAATGGAAACTGGATCCACAAATCTTCATCATGTTAACACAGAAATGAGGGAGCTCAGACATAGATCTATTTGCCTCTCCCCAACATTATCAGGTGGACAAAGTCTGCACAAGAACTCATCACAAAAAAGCATGGAAAGTGGATGCCCTATCCTTCAGCTGGAAAAACCTATCGGTCTATGCCTTTCCCCCTCTGCCTCTACTCTCCAAGGTCTTACTAAAAGTCAGACAGGAAAAAACAAAAATGATCCTAATTGCTCCGGACTGGCCTCGCCAGCACTGGTACCCGCTTCTAAGGAATGTCACACCTTCCACCATGGTACTTGCTTCAAATACCTCATCTACTGTCTCAGCAGAACTATCAAATTCTGCACACTCTGCTCCAAACTCTGAATCTTGCAGCATGGCTGATCAACTAATTATTCAAACCACACCTCTCAGTAAATCTGTGATGGATGCCATTTTGGAAGCCAGAAGGCCTAGTACTAGAAAATCTTATGCTGATAAATGGAAGAGATTCTGTGCTTGGAACCAAGCACAAGGAATAGACACAGCAAAGCCCAATATTCCTCAGATTTTACAATACTTAACTGCGATGCTTGACAAGGGCCTATCTTTTTCTTCAGTAAAAATTCAGGCCTCTGCCATCTTGGCTTATTACAACACAGAGCCTCCCCTCTTTTCTCATCCACTGCTTAAACAGCATCTCAGAGGGGCCAAAAATTTAAGGCCTCCCCGGAGAGCACCAACTCCTGCATGGGACCTCAATTTTGGGCTGGAAAAACTCACCCTGCCTCCTTTTGAACCAGCAGCTACTGCGGATATAAAATTTCTATCTTGGAAAACAGCTTTTCTTTTGGCAGTCACTTCAGCAAGAAGGGTTTCAGAGCTACAGGCTCTCATGGCAGTGGAGCCTTTTATTATATTTTACCCAGACAGGGTGGCCCTCAGGACCAATCCTTCTTTTATGCTTAAGGTGTGGTATCCAGTGTGGCTCTTAACCAGACCATTCACCTGCCAACATTTTACCCAAATCTGCAGATCAAGGGCGAGCGTATTCTGCATTCATTGGATGTACACAGACAACTAAAATTCTACTTAAACAGGACCAAATCTCTAAGAAAGTCTGAGCAACTACTGGTAGCATTTGCTGCAGGATCAGAGGGGGAGGCTATATCAAAGCAGATATTTCTAAATGGTTAAGCCACTGCATTCATTTCTGCTATTTGCACCATGGTAAACCTGTGCCCAAGGGGATCAGATCACATTCCACCAGGGCTGCCTCTACTTCAGCAGCTTTTCTCAGGGGTTCCAACCAAAGACATTCTAGAAGCTGCTACTTGGAGCTCTGTTCATACTTTCACAAAGCGTCATCATTTACCTCTGTTCTCCAAATCCAGGGCAGGCTTTGCCACTGCAGTCCTGCAGGGCCTTATAGCCGCTCCTAATGCTGTTTAGTTCCATCCTCCCATCCATAGCTTTGGGATTCTACCCAAATGTAATGACTGCAACAGTGAAACACGAAGAACATAGTACAGTTGTGTACACTTACCATAAATGTAGATTTTAGAGTGTATTCACTGTTGTAGTCTGGGTTACCCACCCGCCATCCCCCATTCTATATAGGTAAAGTTTGTTTCTAAAAGTGCATTTATATATATATTTTTGCTCTCCATTTTGGGGGCATCTGACATCTGGGGCAAGAAAAACTGAATAAAATGGCATCAGCTGCATGTTTTATACCCCTGACGACCTGACGTCATGGAAGAGGAGACGGCAACCGACACAGGACCCAAGACTTTAAGACTTTGTTATTCAGGCCGACTGAGGGCATCCTGCCAGCAGATTACCCAAATGTAATGACTGCAACAGTGAATACTCGAACATCCACATTTGTGGTAAGTGTACACAACTGTACTTTCTGGATGTTGTGGATGATGTTTTTATGGAATCCAACCTAACTCCTGATACTTTACTTTATCCCCTACTTCAAGGAAACCAGACCGGTACTGCAGAGTCCCTGACTCTCTCAAATTTCTTTTCAGAAATCCTACTGCTGACCCAGAGGTCATTTCCCAGGGACCTAAAGATATAAAAGCAACTACAGCTAAGACTCCCACCCCTTCGGGCAGGGATTCCCGAGCTTTAGACAGATGGGGTAAAAAAAAAGTATATCTCTGTGCAACTCTTGCCATTAGGGCATTGAATTGCCAGTTTCACATGCTGAAATACCAGCAACATATTATGGAACTTGATCAAAAATGAGCTGCCTTTACAGACTGCAGAAAATAGACTTACAAGAGCTTATGCATTCTGCAAGCAGAGTCAGCAAGCATACTTTGCAATGTGGCTTCAACGCCCTCGAAGCATCTTGCAGGGCAGCAGTCACTGGTTCTGTACTGAGAAGGCATGCCTGGCTTAAGGAGCAGACCTTGCCAGACCATGTCAAATCAAAATTACTAGACGCCCCTTTGAACAAGGACAATCTGTTTGGCACCAAAGCCGAAGAGGTTCTAAACAAGATGGAATAAAAGGCTAAATCTATGCAGACAGTCAAAGATTTCTTGCAGGTGCAGCCTCCTAGATTTTGTAGGCATTGCCCCTCGAAACATTGGTCCTTTCCAGCCCCCTCAAGGCCGTCTCAAACTAGATCCAGGGGAAACAGACCCCCAGACTACAGTCTCAGGGTATGCAGAGATCTAAGCAATGGAGTGCCTCCACTTCACAAACAGGGAATGCTAAGCCCCCCCCTTTGGAAAGAATTCACAATGACCTCTCTTCCACTCCTTACCTCTGCCCAACTGCTCGTCCCCCTAGGAGGAAAACTTGCCCATCATGCAAAAAACTGGACCTTCATCACCAAAGACCTATGGGTCCTCAACATTGTATCCCAGGGGTACAAATTTTACTTCCACTCACTGCCAACCCCCAAAGGGTACCCAGACCTTCCTCCAAACCAGTGGGCAGAGTCAAAAAAACAAGTTCAATCCCTGCTCTCCATAAGGGCAATTCAATCTCTTCCTGCAGAACAGACAAGATAGGTCAAGGGTTCTACTCCAGACTTTTCCTGGTACCCAGAAAAGAGGGCACTTGGTGCTCAATCCTAGATCTCTCAATTCTAAACACCTTCCTGGTGGTACCAAAATTCAAAATGCTCACCCTTCAGCAGCTTCTTCCTATGCTGTCCAAAGAGGCCTAGCTAGTCACCCTAGACCTAAAAGAAGCCTATCTGCACATCCCTGTCAGAGACTTGTGCAGGAAATGCAGGAAATACCTATGCTTCAGGGCAGGATCTATGCATTATCAGTTCTCTGCACTTGCCTTTGGCTTATCCACTGCTCCCAGAGTCTTCACAAAATGCCTGGCTCCAGCCATTGCTTATTGCAGACAGAAACCTTCAAATTTAACCTTATTTGGACGGTTGCCTGATTCAGGCAGACAGTCAGTAACAGCTGTTACAGCACCTGACATTTGTAAAGAACCTTCTAACCTCCCTGGGGTACACTATCAATGAAAAGAAATCAAAACTAGTCCCCAGCCAAAAGATTGTATTCCTGGGAGCAAGCTTGGACACAGCATCCCAGAAGGCATTCCTTACTCCCAAAAAACAAACCTATCTGACAGGCTACTTAGCTCAAATGGCCACCAGAACTTGGCTATCTGCAAGGAAAATCCTGCAGGCCCTAGGGGTCATGGCCTCTTGCATCCTACTAATTCCATATGACAGACTGCATATGAGGAAACTTCAATAGTACTTAAAAAGTCTTTGGTGTCAACATTCTCAGGACCTGGAAACCGTCATACCTTGTCTAAGGACAGAGTTTCTTTGGTGGGCAGCAGCATGCAACCGCAACAAGGGACTTCCCTTTACTCAACCAAACGCCGCCCAGACCCTAACCACGGACTCATCAGACTATGCCTGGGGGGAACACCTGGACGACAAGTGCATTCAGGGCCACTGGAGCCCAAGTCAAACTCCTCTGCAAATCAACCAAAAAGAGATGCTAGCTGTTCAGCACACTGACAGCTTTCAGGTCCCTACTCTCACCTGGACCCCTGCTAATAAAAACAGACAACACCACAGTTATGTGGTACATCAACCAGCAGGGGGAACCCACTCTGCAGGCTAGCCATGGCCCTGTGGAGCACGGCCTTGGACATGCAGATTCATGTGCAAGCTCAATTTCTGCCAGGCAAACAAAACTGTCTGGCAGACAACTTAAGCAGAAATCTCCTAGACCCACACGAGTGGCAATTGGACCCCAGCACCTTCAGTATTCTAATCCAGAAATGGGGGACCCCAGAGGTGGACCTCTTTGCCTCCCCCCTGCAATCACCAGCTCAGCAAATTCTGCACCAGGACACCTCATAGCAGGGTCTGGAAAGTGGTTGCCCTGTCCTTCCAGTGGGAAAACCTCTCAATCTATGCCCCCCCCGCCTCTTCTCAAGAATATTACTCAAGATAAGGCAGGACAGACCAAGGACATTCCTGATTGCCCCGGACTGGCCACGCCAGCACTGGTACCCACTGCTGTGCAGCCTGTCACCAGTGCCACCCTGGCACCTACCGCAGATCCCAGCCCTCCTCACTCAGCAGGGGGGACAAATCTTGCATTCACAACTGCAAACTATAAATCTTGCAGCCTGGCTTATTCCTTAAATTCTCCCCCAGTGACCAGCTTAAGCAAGCAGGTGCTGGGACGTCATTGTCAAAGCCAGAAGACCCAGTACAAGGAAATCCTATGCTGATAAGTGGAAAAGGTATTGTTGTTGGACTTCGGCATTGTTGTTGGACTCCGTCTAAAGGAGAGGACACAGCACTGCCCTCCTTACCTCTAATCCTGAATTACCTAGCTGACCTACTCCATAGAGACCTATCCTCCTCCATTAAGATCCATGCCTCTGCCGTCTCGGCTCATTACAACACTGAGCCTCCTCTCTTCTCTCACTCTCTTATCAAACAGTCCCTGAGAGGGGCAAACAACTTAAGGCCACCAAGGAGTGCACCCACCCCTGCTTGGGACCTTAACTTTGTACTGGAAAAGCCCCCCCCCCCCCCTTTGAGCCTGCAGAGTTAAAATTCCTCTCTTGGAAAACAGCCTTGCTTCTGGCCATCACTTCAGCTAGAAGAGTGTCTGAGCTACAAGCTTATGGCTGTGGAACCCTTCATTATTTTTCATGCTGACAGGTTTTCCCTCAGGACTAACCCTTTCTTTATGCCTAAAGTGGTGTCCAATGTGGCTCTTAACCAATCTATCCATTTGCCAGCCTTCTTTCTTAATCCTCAAAATAAAGGGGAAAGGATCCTGCATTCCTTGGTCATGCACAGACAGCTCAGATTCTACCTTGATAGGGCTAAGCCCCTCAGGAAATCTGACCAGCTACTAATCAGCTTTGCACCAGGGGCAGAGGGCAAGGCCATTTCAAAACAAACCATTTCCAAATGGATAGCACACTGCATCCATTTCTGCTACAAGCACCATGAGAAACCAACTCCTCAGGAGGTCAGAACACATTCCACTAGGGCAACTTCTACCTCCACAGCATTCTTCATGGGAGTCCCCTACCAGGGACATCCTGGAAGCTGCTACCTGGAGTTCTGTACATTCCTCAGGGGAGTCCCTACCAGGGATATCCTGGAAGCTGCTACCTGGAGTTCTGTACACACCTTCACCAAGCATTACCACCTGCCTAGCTTTTCCAGATCCTGGGCGGGTTTTGCAGCAGTCCTGCAGGGCATACTAGCCAGCCTCAACTCTTCTTGACTGCCTCCACCCTTTCTTCAGCTTTGGGATTCAACCAGAGTGTGATGACTGCAACAGTGAAACACGAAGAACATAGTACAGTTGTGCACACTTACCATAAATGTAGATGTTCGAGTGTATTCACTGTTGCAGTCCTGGTTTCCCTCCCTCCAGCCCCCTTGTGTCTCTCTCTCTCTCTCTCCTTTCTATGTCTATTACTCGCCCCTTTCAGGGTTATTGGTATTGGTATTTACTTTTTACTGGTGGTGTTTTCCCCACCATAACTTAGCTCCCTATTTGGGTGGCTGCTGACATTTGGGGAAAGAAAAACTGATGTAATGGCGTTGGTTGCCTGTTTTTATACCCCTGACTACTTGACGTCGGTGACCGCAACTGTCGCAGAAATACTAAGTCTCTGGTATTCGGGCCGACTGAGGGCTACCAGCTAGCAGATGACCCTAGTGTGAATACACTCTAACATCTACATTTATGGTAAGTGTACACAACTGTATTTTCTAGACTGTGCTTCTGAATCTTAAACTGAACCCTCAGAAATGTAAATTAAAACTGAAAGAAGTTACTTCTGTGGGTCATTTGTTTACCAGTTCTGGCTTACAACCAGATAGTCTAAACAAGCAGCAATTCTTGAGATGCTAGTTCCAGAAAATGTTACATCTTTACAACGTTTTCTTGGTGTGGTCAGCTATTTAGCAAAGTTCATCCCAGAACCTGCGTGAGTTTTCAGCACCGTTATGTGAGTTGACGTGTAAAAATGCAAACTGGTCCTGGATGGAACAACACCAAAAAGCATTTGACCTTCTGAAACAGAAAATTGCCAGTCCACCCACATTGAGATAGTATGATGTTCACAAACCTACAACTCTTTTGTGTGATGCAGCAAAGTATGGCCTTGGTGCAGCATGTCCTCAAGGAGGCGTACCAGTAGCCTGTGCATCCAGAACTTAACCCTAAACTGAAATGCAGTATGCACAAATTGAAAGAGCTTTTTGGCAGTAGTGTTCGCATGTTCAAAGTTCAGTGATTATATTTATGGCAGACCTGTTTAAATAGACTGATCACCAATCTCAAGTGACAATTCTGAAAAAGCCAATACATACAGCCCCAGCATGCAAAGATAAAATTGCAAAAGAGTGCCCAGAGAAACGGAACAGCATGATAATGAGAAAGCAGATTTTTAAGTCACAGAAGTCAGAAATTTTTCCTCATCCCGTCTTGATCGTAACTTGTACAGCTTCAGACCCAATTCTCCAGAATCTGCAACATTTATCAGTCAAGGCTGGCACGGCAAACTAGTTTACCACTTGCCATACAGAAGTATTTTCCATACAGAGATGGACTCGTGATGGAATAAGGAATCCTCATAAAAGGTCCTAAAGTGGTAAATCCTACAGCATTACAACAGGAATATATCAAAATTATGCATCGTGATGACCCAGGTACTGATTCAACCGAAAGGACAAGAGGAATAGTATTTTGGCCTTCTGTGTCACAAGATATAGAAGGGAACTCGAGCATGTTTCATTTGCAGCGGTACTAAACTGCACCAACAAAAAGAACCATTTTAGCTAAACCAGATGGTCGACAGTTGCTACTGATATTTTTGAATGGAATGGCCAACGTTATTTAGTGTAAGACTCTTATTTGAATTGGTTTGAAACTGACTTTCTTCCTAGCATAACGTCCAACACTGTCATTACAAAATTGAAGAGGCAATTTTCTGTTCATGGTAGTCTGTGCAAAGTCCTATCTGATGGTGCACAGTTTAGAAGTCAGTGGTTCAAGAAATTTGCTGAGTCTTCGGACTTTGTCCATGTTACTAGTAGTCCTGAGTATCCACCGTCCAATGGATTAGCCGAGCAGACAGTTCAAACTGCAAAGTACTTGTTGGAGAAATCCAGGATAGATGTTACCAATGTTTTTCTTAACCTACTTAATCACAAACATTCCTTCAGATAATTTGCTTGGTTCATCTTTTCAAAGATTGATGTCCAGACAAACTAGAACAACTCTTCTGATCAGTAAACAATTATTGATTCCAAATGTCAAGAACAAGAGAATGGTCAAAACTCAACTTTTGAGAAAATGCCAGTCACAAAAGTTGTACTACAATAAATCCAGCAAATCCGTCTGACCATTAAGACATGGTGAGATCTTGAGAATGCAAACATCTAAAGGATATGACCGGGTGGGAATTGTCAAAATTATTTGTGAAGAACCAAGATCTTGCATCATATAATCTGATGGAATGGATTTCAGAAGGAATCTGATGACTCATTACCAGTCTCCAAACCAGTGACTCGGCAGATTGCCTGAGTCAGAGACTGTTTCTCAGTGACTCTACACTTTGGAACAGAGGACAGTGTATTTTCTTCAAGTCATCCTGATGTAATCCCCGAAGTTCCAGTTGTAAAAGAATCTCCAGAGACTGTCCTGTTGCTAAACCCAGTCAAAGTTTTTATGTAACCAGATTGGTTAGTATTACCAGACCCGATCTGAAATGCACGGACTTGGACTTGAATTCATTTGTTGTTAAATGTTTGTGAAATCTAGCTTGTAAAAATGTCTTGTTTTCCTATCGCATGTCGAGCAAATCAAAGAGGGAGGATGTAGAGCACTGTGTACGTTGTACCTAGTCAGCCACTGTAGCTAGATGGCACATGCATATGTTACTGAGCACTTGCAAGATCAGTGCCATTTTGTATAGTCAGTCAGAGTGAATGCAGGCATGAATGGAGATGCACATGTGAGTGTGTTTGAAGTAATGAGACAGGTAGCTTAAATATATATTCCAACTACCCGTCACAGTGCTTCAGTGTCTCATTTGAATACAAGAAACATGCAACACTCCCCACACAAAGCACAGAATCTTAGTCTTCAGGGGTAATGCACCTGCCACAAGCACACTTACTGGCATTCATTGTGGGGGGAGGGGTGCATTAAATGACTAACTTTTTTATAGCATGATTAAGACTTAACATCAAAATGCTTACCAGTCTGAACTGCCCATAAATGAAGCAGTCAGACAATAACCTGTACTGTAGAATTGAGAAAAGTAAAAATGACAAAGGGAGAATTCTGATTTCAGAACAGACAAATTTCAAGTGATACAGGGAAAGGGGCAGTTTGATAAAACTACAGCTCTCATTTAAGGGTCTCAGAGTAACACAGTTATCAGGAGAGAACTGACAGTAAGTACACCCCTATCCTGTTACACGTACCCGCAATTGTAGCGGTGTCCATAAGCAAAGGCTGAATTTGTACTTTATGCAGCTTGGTTTGAAATTATGAGAAATGGAGCCCCATGGCTTTGGGGGGGGGGGTCTCTAGCAGCCTTAAGAGAATGGAGCCCCATAGCTTTAAGGCAGTCTCTCTGGCGGCCTTGAATGGTGTCTAAATATTTAATTTTAACTAACTCACAGAAAGCCACAACAAACAACATATAAATTAAAAGTCCATTGTTTTCGTCAGCTTCAGGAATTGTTAGAGAAACTGGTACTGCAGAAACCAATGGAGGTGCTGGCATAAGCCTGCCCATGTTGGAAGGAGGGAGACAGAATGGTCTAGCCCACTCCAGTGTTGCACCTATTGCTGAGAATGCGGTTGGTATGCATTGCATGTGCCTGGGACATGCTGTTGTACCACCCATGGAGCACGTATGGGAACCACGCAGGTGCACAGGGGACGGCAGTGCTCGCCCTCCTGTCTGTGAGCAAATAAGTCTGCTACCAGGGAAAGCTTAGGTTCAGAAAATGACGAGGGGGGGTCATGGGTGCCTGAGTGAGGTCCACATCAAGACAGGCTCTCACCCAGAAGATGGGGAGCAAATGAGAAAAGTTGTAGCAGTATCTAAGTCACTGGTAGACGGAACAGAAAAAAAATGATTTTGGAAGTTCGTCTATCCAAACTGTTGCTGCTCTTAAGAGTCCTACGGCACAATCTAACCACTTCAGTAGCTGTACAAAGTTTCAGATAACAGTTTAATTAAAATATTTTCAAATGGCCCCCCTTCTACCTTCTTTAGTGTGGGGATAGGGAAGGAACTACGAGTGCTTACTGGGTCTAACCCTAATATCTCAAACACATAAGTAGTGCTTTTCACTAGCCCAAAGACTATCCCTAAATATCTTGCCTATTACACAATCGGTGCTCACAAGCCCCCCCCCCCCCCCCCATCCCTTGCCTAGAACATCTAAAGTCTAAACTTCTAAGTTCTGGAATCCCCAGTACCGTACCACTTCAGAAGGCCTAACGTCATCATCTTTTAAAAGTGGTCCGAGTCGATGCACTTCTATGGTCTGCTTGCACATGTTCTGCTCCAGCCCTCATGTAAGTGATTATAGTCATTATACTGTTCATCTCACAGTAATTAATCATTAATGTGTAATTGTTAATGAGCCACTCCTCCTCTTTACCGTGCCATTCTCATGTAACCAGTTTATTACTGCTACTCATGGAAACACTCGTATTTTAAGGTTTATTTTTTAAGTTTGTATGAAGTTCGACAATAAATTACCTGTACATCCATCTGTCCATCCATCTGTCCTCCCACCCATCTTTTGTTGACCAGGTTAGCCTCACTAGGATAGTGACCTCTTTACAGGGGGAGAGCTGAGGTGGTATTTATACCACTAGAGGAAATTTGGCCAGGGCATCGAGAAACTTCCCCTTTTCTTTTCGGTAAGTGCTGTGGGATCATCTACATTCATTGTGGTACCACCAACTCAAGCATATGATCTAAGAGAAGAGCTGCTTGATTTAATAAAGATGGATAGACATACAGTATTAAGATCAATTAAAGAATGAGACTGCAGAAGGTCAATAAAACCCAAAAACTTAAGTTTGATAAAACAAATGAACACAGTAATTAGGACTGTCCATAGAGATTCACATGATATAACAAATGTAAACAGGATATATTACTGTGCTGCTAAATTAATAACTGATGAAGTTCTACCACAAGAACACAGGGTAGTGCAGGAAAGGAAGGGGAGAAATTGAATTGGGAGAGTGGCCTAATGGTTAAGGTGTTTGCATTCCAAATACAATGTGCAGGGTTTGAGTATCACAAGGGATAATTGGCTAGGCTTAAAAAATGGCTCGCAAATGCAGTTAGCCTGGTACTAATCTATGAATCTTCTTCTTTTGGCTTTTCCCGGTTAGGGGTCGCCATAGCGGATCACCTGTCCGCCCATGATTTGCAGTGGAGTTTTACGGTGCCGAGGTGCCAGCCCGGCACCCAACCTTCCACAGAAGGCAAATGCATGCACACACTCGCACCTAGGGCCAATTTGGAGTGTCCAATCCACCTACATCATGTCTTTGTGATGTGGGAGGAAACCCACGCGACCACAGGGAGAACATGCAGACTCCGCACAGAAGGCACCCCAGCCGAGAATCGAACCGGAGAACCTCTTGCTGTGAGGCGGCAACGCTAACTGCTGCACCACCGTGGCCGCCCTGTACTAATCTATGAATCTAAATATCAAACAGAGAAAAATTATAAAGGAATTAAGACAAAAAGTGTCACTGTATAGAAGAGGGAACAGATCAAAAAAATAATCAGAAAGAAAGATGTGATAAAAGCAATGTGCAGTATTATAACAGATCAAGATTTTTCATGCACTATCACAAATAAAGTCAAATTATCAGCACAGGCAGAAAAACTTGGCAGGTACACAGATAAATATAAAGGAAAAGTCAAATAAGCAATTTATTGATGACCCAAATAAAGCTTTATAGAGAATTGGAGGAAACAATGTAAAAGGAATTGAAAGACCACCAAAAAAGAAGAAATAGAAACGTGTTGGAGAAGTTATCTAGATCCTGTGGAACATCACAAAGATACTAAATGGACAGAAGAAGTAAAAGAAAGAATAAGAAGTTTAAAGGTACAGGATATGAAATCGGGTGAAATAGCCAGAGAGATTGAAACAAAGTTAAGAAAAGCCTCTAACTAGAAAACCCCAGGCCCAGATGCAGTACCTAATCTAACTGTTAAAAGTATTAACATCTTTACATGAAGATTTAGCCATGAGTAAGAACTATTTATATGAGCACCCCAAACAAACACCAATCTGGTTAACAACAGGAAAAACAACGCTCCTACTTAAGTGACCCTGCAAGCGACCCTAAACATTCTAGAGCAGTAACTTGCTTCCCATTGCCTTTTAAACCATGCACAGGAATTGATGCTGACAAGAGTTTGTAGCCATTTAGAAGAAAACTCAATTATGGCAATAGAACAAAAGAGTAATAAAAGAAAGTCATATGGAGCAAAGGATCATTTGTTTTTAAATAAAGTTAATGAAGAACTGTAAAAAGGGGAGTACGGCATGGATTGACTACAAAAAAAGCATTTGACTGTATCCCACATTCATGGATAAGAGTGCTTAAAAATGTATAAGATAGGCCTTACACTGGTAAACTACATCACAGCAACCATGAAACAGTGGCAAACCACTTTGCAGTTAAGCCATGATAAAGGGTAAATTATTATTCCAGGGGAAAAAAAATCCAAAGGGGGGGCTATTCCAGGGTGACTCTGTCGCCGTTGCTCTTTTGCTTTACCCTTAACCCATTAAGCTGTTTGTTGCTTTCTGTGTTGCTAATTTGTTAAGCAAAGTGTAAAAACTTCTCAGCTTCTCTTTGTTGATGATTTAAACTGTATAGCTCATCAGATGAACTGAAAGCACAGCTGCAGGCTGTCAAAAATTTTTCAGATATTAGAATGTCATTTGGTCTTGATAAGTGTGAAAAAGCAACCTTTAAAGCAGGAAACTGCAGCACCAAGAAAACATCAGTTTGGGACAAGAATGTGATATAAAAGAACTTGAGCAAGAGTGAGTGTATAAATACTTGGGAATTGATGAAGGATCAGCAATAAAACATGAACAAATGTGAAGAAAACTCAGTAAGGAACATTTTATAAGAGTTTAATCCTGAAAACGGCTTTGACGCCTAGGAATAAAATTCAAACTTTAAACCAATTTGCTCTTCATGTCCTAACTTAGTTTTGGAGTGATTGAATGGCCCCAAAAGGTGTTTGATAGATTAGACATGGAAACCAAGAAGGATGCTTCATGCTCATCAAATGATTTATAAAAAAATCAGTCCATACCAAGATTATATATTCCCCGTTCCGAAGGAGAGATGCGCCTCCTTGAAATCGATTACATGTATAGATCTGCAGTCATGGGACTGCATATGTATCTGCTGACCTCACAAGATCCAAACGTAGTGAAAGTTCTGAAACATGAGGAGAGTAAATATAAGATAAACCTCCCTGCTTAGTCTAGCGGAAGCATAGTGACATCAAGCGGGAATGGAAGTCAAACCAGAAGTAGATAAAAAAAAATTATGCAGCAACTAAGTGTGCCAAAAAACAAAAGAAAGAATGTAAGGTGAAGGATCAGATGTAAAGGCAAGAAATGTGGAAAATGAATAAATATGGTTGCAAATATAGAAAACACCTGGAAGAACCTCATGTCGATCAGGATCGAACACAGGAATGGTTAAAGAGAGGTGAATTCAAACCAAAAGATGAAAGGTTAATATCGGGGGCCCAAAATAGTGGACTACGTACATGTTGGTTTACATTTTCCATTGAACATGTGGGAGAAACAGACAAATACAGGTTTTGTAAAACAGAACTGGAAACAGTCGCACACCTTGTTGCTGGTTGTGGTTATACTAATGGCAGGACGACTGTATACTGAAAGGCATAATAATGTGGCAAGACTGTTGCACTGGGGATTGTGCAAACATTATAATACTGAAGTAGCTGAAAAACCCTGGAAACATGAGCCACAAAGCATGATAGAAAATGAAGTCTACATCACATGGGATCACCCATTACCAACAGTTCAAAAGATAAATGCGAGAAAACCAGATATAGTGGTCCATGAAAAGACCCAAGTAGCATTGATCATTGAAATTGTTATACCCAATGACTATAGTGTCTTGCATACAGAGAGAGGCAAAGTCATAAAATAACAGGATTTGCAGGCAGAAACGAGAGCAATGTGGAAGAAAGATACCCAGACAGTTCCAATAGTAGTAGGAGCAACGGGTCTTAGAAAAGAATCTACAATCATATTTAGATGTGCTACTGATAGATGTAACTCCATATGAATTGCAGGAGTCATTACTGAGCACATTGCGAGTGCTGCAAAGAGTACTTCTGGCTGATATCAAAGATTGAAACAATACTAATTTCATGAACTTTAGTCCTACTTTGACTTAGGAATAGTGTACATTCCCTTCATGGTATTAGAAACCCAAAAGATTTGGAGAAATTAGAAAAGGGAAAGACCTATGTTTAACATCTCATCCAAAGGGTAATGCAGTAAGCAGTACAGGGGTTCCTATTGCATGATCGAAAATTGAAAATGGCGAACGCATATTGAGCTAACCCAATTGGTCGAAACGTCGCGTGCGTAACACGGAAATTGCCGTAGGGAATATTTTCCCTTTACTTCAATGCAGTGCGATCTCAGAGTAGGAATATTTAAGTAGCGGGGGTGTGGGGGTGCAGGGGGGCTTGCCACCCGTGCCTACAGCATTTAGGCAGGTATAGTTTTTTATTTTTATTTTTTTATTATATTTTTGAAATTTCAAACATTGCTCATATGGTTTGATGTTTGAAACTTTCGAAAATATAATATAGACCCCAGTACAGCACCCCCAAATGCTGCACTGCAGTGTCAGTAATTTAGTTCACCAAAACTGTGTATGTGTTGTGCCACTGACGCTGCTAACAGTGCTGATAAACGTATTGTGATAACAATGTAAAACCTTATTTTCTTCGTTAATGTAGTAACAGCTGAAAATGTGCCCTTAGATCTCCGTTCATTTACCGAAATAAATACCTGTGCATGTCCATACAATGTAGCAAACCTATTAACATTAATAACTCGGGAGGTTGTCCTATGCCACTGTTGCAGTTTTCTTTAAAGAAGGGATGTCCCACCCCAGGCAGTATGGATAAACTTAGAAAAATATCTTGTATGCTTCTCGTACAGAATGTAGGGCATGAAAGGGATGTATGGATGCAACTACCCAGAACTTTGGTGGTGTTGCCAGTTAGTTGAACATTTTGTTGCAGTTCTGAATTTTATCAACACCAGGTAAGTGCCCCATTGGTGTGTATGTATGTGTGTGTATATATATATATATATATATATATATATATATATATATATATATATATATTTTCCTGGTTCCTCGAAAGGAGGGCAGTTGGAGATGTATTTTGGAGAGATCCCTTCTTTTCAGATGCTTCTCTTTAAACTGTATTTCCTCTTTTATTACCACAGGCCTTTCTGGTGTCCTTGGATCTGAAAGATGCTTACCTTCATTTACCTATTCACCCTCTCTTTACAGGAAGTTTTTATGTTTTTCTGTGTCTTCCTGTCAACTTTAATTCTCGGTTTGCCCTTTGACCTCTCGACTGCGCCAGGGGTCTACACAAAATGCCTAGCTCCTGTGATTGCCTTCTGCAGTATCCATGGTATTGCTTTAGACATCTTCTCCAAGTCGAGTGTTGCAGGATCTGCTGTTCACCATTTCTCTTCTTCAAAGTCAGGAGTTTAATAACTTCCAAAAGTCCATCCTGACTCACCCTCAAGATCTTGTGTATCTGGTTGCAAGAAGGTGCCAATGTTGACCTCTCTTCTGCCTCCAAAGGTGTCACCCTTGTCAGCCTTCTTTCAGTCTCTTCTGACTGCCATGCCAACCAGGGTGTTTCTCTGGGCCCTGGGATTGTGGCCTCTGATATTCCGATGCTTCCTCTTGCCTGACTGCGTACTAGTTTATTATTTTACATTTGTTTACCAGGAAAGTCCAACTGGGCATGGATCCCATTTTCAGCAGAGGCCCGGGGAGAAAAGCTCCACAAAGATTAGTACAGCGAATACAGTAGATACAGTAGACATGTTAAAGTACAGAGTCAAGCTAATAAGGTCCAGTTTCAAGGCCAAGAAAGGAGCAAAAACTAAATATACTATAAGGAGCACCGTGTGTTACAATACACCTGAAAGGACAGTTTGTTCAGCCATTTGGTTACATTCATCACTGGCTAGTACAGTAAACACACATTGATTAAGAGTTTAGAAAGGAGTTGTTGCAAGCTTTCATAGAAGATTAAAGTGTGGTATTTAATTAAGTGAACCTACCCAGGATCAGAACAGTTACATAACCAAGAAGTAGGTAAATGTAACTGGATGAGTTTTTTATTTTGAAAGTGTTTTTGTTTTCAGTGGTTCTAATATCTACAGGGATGGTATTCCATGCTTTTGCAACAGAAATGCAAAACAAGAAGTCCCCAGAGCTATTGTTGCTTTTGACCGTATCTGCCAGTGTTTTATTGGATCTTAGTATGCGTTTGTTAGAGTAGGTATTGAGTAAACCTTGAAGAGCAGGACCTCTCTCAGGATAATACAGAATTTGGTGGACTATTGTAAGCTGGTTATATTTATTTTATTGTACATTTGTTTACCGGGGAGGTCTGACTGGACAGAGCTGTCCGTTTTCAGTGGAGACTCGGGTAAAAACTCTCCAGAACAATTACTAACATACTATATACAAGATATTTGCACGTTCAGCTATAAAAATATAGCAGACAACATATTGCATAAGATATTTACATAAGCATAGAGATTTAGACATACAATTAAAAGTATAGCATGTAGTAACATATGATTGTTCATACAGTATGTTTAGTAGAGGTAATCTTGAAGATGTAGTGAAGGTAAGACAAGAAAGGAAAAAAAATTGAGTAATTCCAGCCAGGATAGTTGCTTGATTGCTATGCAGTGATGTGTCCTGAAGGGTGAGTCAGTAGCAAACCTAGCTATTTTATTGTAGCAGGTTTGTTAAAGTGTGCTTTGTTTAGGTTGATTATGGAGGAGGCATAGAGTGTGGATAGTATGTGGGTTCCATCAATTGTGGCTTTACTGTCATTGGTGAGGTAGTTTTTGCATCTATATAGGGTTCAGAGTTTTTTATGGACTTTCTTTGTCTGTGCAATGTGCATATGGAATTTCATGTTGTGATCTGTGACAACCCCTAGACATTTGGTGTGTTGGACAGGTGTGATGGGGGTGGTGTTAGTTGAGAATATTGCAAATGTTGGCATGGGGTCTAAGGCTCCAGTGGGATAGAGTATAATTAGCTTTGTTTTATTGGGGTTAAGTATTAGTTGAGAGCTGGCTAACCAGGTTTCAACACTAGTAAGGACTGTTGTGTCAATTCCTGGCTTTGAGAGCGTGATGGGGTGGAGAAGATTAGAGTGGAGTCATTGGCGTACTGCAGTAGAGTGGCGTGCTGGGTAGCTTTGTGGAGTGGGTTGGTGAATATGTTGAAAAGAAGCGATCCAAGAATGGATCCTTGGGGGACCCCTAGGGTGACAGGTAGGAGGGAAGATGAGTTTTGCCATTTTACTGCTTGTTGGCAGTTGGTTTGATAGTCGTGAAACCACTCTAGTGTGGAGTGGCTGAGATTAAGATCGGAGAGAGCAGAAAGGGGTTTGGGATGGGAGACAGTATCGAAGAACTTGGAGAGATCTAGGAATACAGTGGATACAAGGTTACCATTGTTTCAATGTTGGTAAAGCTAATAAGGGTTGTGGTAGTACTGGGATGGGATGGATCTGTGTTGGGTCTTGGTTAGCAATTTATTAGTGAGGAGAGTGCATTATTTGGGAGTGTATACATTTTTTGAGTTTATGTAAGAGGAATAGAGTGGCAATTGGACAGTAATTAGATAGTTCCAGAGTTGCCTCCTGTGTGGAAGTATTTTACACAAAAATTTTCCACGGAGAAGGAATGTGCTCTTCTGATAAAGAGGTTAATGAACATGAAGACTGGTTAAGAGGTGGCTTTGGCTGTAATGTTTATATGTTCTGCAAGTAATTTGTTGGAGGCCAGGGTTGTGGGTTTAAGCCTATTTAAGTACTTAAATTGTGCTAGTTGGAACAGGCTGTAAGGAGAAGGGGTTTCCATCTGTTGGCATGGAAGATAGGTTTTGATGTGAAGTGGGGAGAACTGTTATTGATGAGGGCTAGGATGGATTTGGTAGTGTTTGTTAAATTGGGTGGAAATGATATTGGTGGTAGTGTCAATGTTAGGGGGTGGAGTACTGGTCTTTCCTGATTGTAGGATTTTATTAATGGCAGCCCAGAATGTATATGGGTTATTTTTGTGTTTGGTTTGAATGCCTATATACTAGTTCCTTTTGTCCTAATTTGTTTTTTGGCTTTGTTCCATAGTTCCTGGTGTGCCTATCTGTTTGAGTTTTATTTTGACGCCACTAGTCCCATACTTTTATCTTTGTTTTAACAGTAGACATATCTGTCGTCAGCCAGGGGGCATAGTTGGATTTGGTTCCGATAGGGATAAGATGCTTTAGAATGTTTAGGAAAGTGTTATTCAAGTAGTCCATGGCACTTTCCAGGGAGAGAGATGAGTGGTCTCCAGTTGCATTGATTAAGTGCAGATATGAAGTCATGGGTTTTGAAGTTTTTTGTACCAGATTTATTGGAGGGTGGAGTAATTTAATGGATTCACTTGGTGTCTAATTATAAAGGGGGGAAGGTGGTCACTGAGGATGTCTGGGAGGGAGCCTGAGAGGTAGGATTGAGATGGTCTGTTAATAAGCATCCAGTGTAGGATGGACTAGTTTTTTGATGCTTTATCTACCTGTGTTGTGGTTTTGATTAGTTGAGTGAAACCATGTAGGTTAATGTGGTTAGTGGGGTGGAGCGAGTTACAGGAGGCCCAGTCGATATTAAAGCCACTTAGTATGATTGTTTCTTGGTGAAAATTTTGGGATGCCCAGTCTAGAATGGATTCTACTGTATTAATGTTATTGCTGGGGGGGTATAGGTACCAGTGATATGAAAGTATTTTTTGAGATGATTTTCAGCTTAATAAGCATAGTTTCTGCATTATTGAACTTGGGTTGTTTGTTGACTAATATTTCAGTGGTCAGGTTGTTTTTGAAGAAGAGAGCAATGTCTCTGCCTCTTTAGGATATTCTGTCTTGACTAAGAACATTGTAACCAGGTGGAACAAAGTCATTATTGTTTAGTGGTTTTAGCCAGGTGTCTGTGAGGAGGACTGTCTGGGGGTAGAGGGCCAGGGTAGCGTGTAGCTCTGGGATTTTGTTCAGTATGCTTCTTATGTGTATGTTGATTATAAGGAGATCTGTTGATTTCCTGGGGAGGTTAGAATGTTATTTGTTTGGTAGCAGAGGAAGTTGTTAATATTTGTAGGGGCAGGGTTTGGGTGCACATCTCCACCAAGTATAATTTGGGATGCTATTTGGATTATAGTTTTTAGGCATTTGATTATAGATGTTATATTTTGAGGATATACGGTTTAGTTGGTATGGGGTTACTTTGAATATGGCAAGGTCAAGATTTTAAGATGATTTAAGAAGGTTTCAGATATTACTGAAAAGGCTGGTTTGTCTTGTGGTTGGGTTGGGCAAGTAGGGGATTTAGTGTGAAATTTTGAGTTGCTAGTGTAGTGGTAGGAGGCTGTGTGAGCTGGTGGCGTGGCTTAATGTAAAGGTTAGGGGCCACTTTTTGCTCTGACAAAGTGCTGATGTATTGTGAATTTTTAGTAGGTATCTTTACAGGAGGGAGCAGGAATTTAGGTGTGGCTATACTTTATGTAGATTGTGGTTAAAGTGGGAGGATTAGGTAGGGGGTATTAGTCTGAAGAGATTAGTTTGGGTATTGTGTGAGTGAGGTGGTGTGGACTGAAGGTAGATGGTGGTGTGGACTGAAGGTAGGTGGTGGTGTGGACTGAAGGTAGGTGGTGGTGTGGACTTGAAGGTAGGTGGTGGTGTGGAGCGAAGGTAGGTGGTGGTGTGGACTGAAGGTAGGTGGTGGTGTGGACTGAAGGTAGGTGGTGGTGTGGAGCGAAGGTAGGTGGTGGTGTGGAGCGAAGGTAGATGGTGGTGTGGAGCGAAGGTAGATGGTGGTGTGGAGCGAAGGTAGATGGTGGTGTGGAGCGAAGGTAGGTGGTGGTGTGGAGCGAAGGTAGGTGGTGGTGTGGAGCGAAGGTAGATGGTGGTGTGGAGCGAAGGTAGATGGTGGTGTGGACTGAAGGTAGATGGTGGTGTGGAGCGAAGGTAGATGGTGGTGTGGAGCGAAGGTAGGTGGTGGTGTGGAGCGAAGGTAGGTGGTGGTGTGGACTGAAGGTAGGTGGTGGTGTGGACCAAAAAGAATGAGAAGAGTGGCTGTATAGAAATGAGGTTGGTGTGAGAATGAAGCTTAGGGGAGTGGCTCGTTAGGTATAAAGGTCATGAGCCTGGGGGTGGGGGCAGAGTGACCCAAACTTAATGAAGGGCGAACGGAGCGGGAAGAGCCAAATTCCAGGTATGTGCTAGTAAATGCAATCAATTGCTCTGAACTGTTGGCTGCTTAGTGGTAAACTTGTTTGTCCATTAAGCAATAACACTTGTTATTGTAGATATTAGTGAGACTGCCTTGGTGAGAGCCTAAATACATTTATGTAGTAAGAGGGCTATGGTTAAATAGAATGATGGAAAAAGTGAAAATATACATTTAAGTTGAGAAGGGGAGTCTATAGGAAATATACAACATTCAAACGATGTCTGATGACCAATCAAATTACTGTAAGGAGTAGAAGAAAAAATTATAATCCAGAACCATGTGCAACCTACTGTAATAATACTGGAGGAGGAAGAAATGGAGTAAAAAAAAATCCCTCCTGCTGGCTCAGGCATTTTTGTTTAGCAAGTTAAGGATTATCATAAAATGCAGCTTTCAAAATAAACTTTGTGGTGAAACATACATACATATAATAGTGTTTGGTTCTTCAGGGCAGCATAAACTCCCAATAACTTTAGGTTTCATAGAGTTAGATTTTTGTGCAGTAAAAGGAGCTGTAGCAGTGCCGTGAATGGCGCACAGCAATTTAGGGAACAAGTGGACAGACACGCCGTGAGGCCAGCAGGGGAGGACTTCCTATTTAGAAATGGTGCCCGTTGGTTCAATGGTAGCAGAAACTTCAGTGGTACCTCAAAAGTTGGTTTGGCTGCAGCATAGTCACCCTCTGACTTCCAGTTTACCTCTCCTTCCCTGTCTCAAGGAGGACTTTGAGTGGTGGATTCGACAGTTTGCTGTCAGCCCAGGCCAGCCTTTCAGCCTCCAGTCCCTTCTCAAGAGCTGTTCACTGATGCCTCAGACATGGGGTGGGGGGCATCTCTTGGTCACCTGCAAGTTCAGGGTCTTTGGCTTCCCCATCAGAAGCCAGACCATACCACATCAAAGAGATGAGGGCTCTGATTTGGGCCCTTCAGGCTTTTCACCCCATGTTCTGTCCAGGTCCCTTGAAGGTGTACACGGAAAACACTACATTCATGTGGTATGTCAGCAAGCAGGGGTGCATGAAATCCTACCTGTGCTGCAGGATGGCGCTTTAGGCTTGGAAAGTGGCTCTTGGTCATCAGTTAACTCTTCAGGCACTATACATTCTTTCGAAGCACAATCTTGTGGCAGACTCTCTGAGCAGGTCCAAACACAGGCTCCAAAATGGATGCTTCACAGAGACATGTTTCTGGGCATTGCCCATGAAAGGGGAATTTCTCAGATCTTTTTGTCTGTCCTCTGAGCAGGCAGTTTCCAGTCTGCTGTTCCAAATGCCATATGGCCTGGAAACCGGACACCCTGTCCTTTTCTGTGGATTGCGGGGGAGGGTTTCTTTACGCTTTCCCTCCTCCTCTTCTATTTCCACGAGTCCTGAAGAAGATTCAGGTGGACTCCCTATAAATCTTGCTAGTGACCCCCTTTTGGCTGAGACAGCAGTGGTTTCACCCCTCTTAATGCATTTGGCCAGGAGCAGTCATCACAGGTTACCTCACTGGTTGGAGCTCCTCAAATAGCGCAAGGGTCTCTGATCCATCTCCACTTGTCCACTCTGCAACTAGCATTGTGGGTGATACAGTTTTGATCCATTCAGGCACCTCTTCTCTGAGGACATGCTCAAGGTTTTACAGGAGGCAAGGAAACCCTCAACCAGGAAATCTTGTTGTCCAAATGGAAAATATTTTCAGTCTGGTGCTATGCTCGTAACCAGGACCTTTTTTTTCTTTAAGTGGGAGTCCCTTTGGTCTTTTATTTGTGTGAGTTGCTCCAGTCTGGCTTGACCTATTATTCTGTGAAGGCCCATTTGTTAGCCATTTCTGCTGGTTTGCCCTTGAATCCTCCTTTGGCTTCTCATTTTGAGGTCATACAATTTCTTAAATGTGTCCTGCATATTAGACCTTCAAGGAAACCTATTCCTCCTCCTCCTTGGGACCTTAATTTTGTTTTGAGAAATTGACTCGGGCTCATTTTTGACCATGCAGATTCTGCTTCTTTATAGTACTGTACCTGGAAAACTTTTTTGTTGCTGGCTCTTCTGTTTGGAGGGTTTCTGATCTCCAGACCATTATTGCCATTTCTCCTTTTTTGTTTTTTCACAGGGACAGGGTGTTCCTTCATACTAATCTTCCTTTTCTGCCCAAGGTGGTAAATCAATTGTCCTCAAGTCAGTCGGTACAACTCCCGTCTGTCTTCCCTAATTAGTCTGCTACTGAAAGGGTCCTGCATACCTTGGATTTGCACAGACAGCTGAGGTACTATTTGGATAGGTGTTTGTAAGCAAACCATCTCCTCCTGGATATCTTAAAGCCATTTCATTTTGTTCATTTAATGACAAGTTTCTGTCTGCTTTCGTTAGAGCTCATTCCAATAGAGTTGCCTCTTCTGGTGCCTTCTTCAAGGGGTTGGACACGAATTCCTTCCCTGAAGCTGCTACTTGGTCTTCAGTGCATACCTTTACTAAGCATTATAAGTTAGCTGTGCTTTCTAGGCCAGAGCAGGTTTTGTTGAAACCATTTTGTGTGTGTTTGTTGAGGGATGTTCCTCAGCCTTCCACTTCCCATTCTGTTTTTTTTAATATTTTCCCTACTTTAAGGAATGCTGCAGCAGTGTTATAGAATGACATAGTACAGTTGTGTAAAATTTACCCATACTAGTGGAGGTCCTTCTCTTCATTGTTGCAGGATTTGCTCCCTCCCTCTAACTCCCTCTTGTTTTTCTGCATTTTTTTCCTTCTGGATATGCATGGACTCTTCTGGGGAAATTCAGTTCTGGATAATTGCGTCTGTGCATCCCTTTTATGCCCTAAGTTCTGTATAGGGAGCATAAATGTGATGTATGGTGCAAACAAGATCCATTTCAAGCTTATCCGTACTGGCTGAGTGATGGGCTGCCTCAGGCGGGACATCCCTTCTTTAAGGAATACTGCAACAATGAAAATGACATGTACTGTTATAGTAGGATTTTAAACTATTCTACTTTCTGACAGAATAGCTTGCGTGACAATTCAGTAGTCTGCCAGAAAAATTGCAGTTTTATGTAACTTGGTGTGCCTTTGCAGTTCTTCAGTGCATGATGAAACAGCATGTGCAAATAAGGCAAAGGTGCCCCAAGCATGTTCGCTAGAAGTGAAGAAAAATAGTGATGTGAAAAGAATCGTCCAGGAGAATTCCTTGGCGACTCGCATTGCAGCAGCTCCGCAAAGTAAGATCTCTTAAAGATTCGGAGAATTAATGCATCAGTTAGGTTAAGACACACTGTTTATTAGGCTAACTACCACAAGGGCCTTTTTAAGCCTAGCCATGCATCCTGAATCTCTGACAAGTTCTGACACCCTTGATAAGTGGGTTTGATCCAGTACTTCTCTTTACCCATAACATCAGCTAGCATGGCCCCAAAACTGAAAATATACTGCAGAATACCTCCCCTCTTTCATCCACTGGTGAGCATGTGTAAAGTAAAAAAGACTGTACTTCTCTTTTTCAGCTGTGGTGACCCAGGCAGCTTACTAAAACTAGACATTTGGCCAAACTCAGCAATCCATAACCATTACAAACTTGAGAAAACAGCCTGGCCTACATAGTCTTGTTCAGTGTCAGCTGGCTATAACAACTCCAAGTGCAACCCACTCCCTAGTCTGTGTTGTCCATATTGATATTCAACAACTGCCTACCAAACTTTCATTACTGTTTCCTTGTACAGGTGGTGTCCTCAGCTAGTTGAGAGCACACCTGCCCAGAGGTGACCCACTCATTCATGGGAATCAGTTTCCCAATGAAGTCCAGCACATCACCGTAAAGCACCCTCAACCCATGTGGTCAGTCTGTCTAAATGCAGCCAAATGCAGTACCATTTAGGCCACTTTCATACTATGACCTCACATCTTCTGGCACCTACATAGCACTTCAACTGCCTGTTAATCCCATCTTAGAGTTATCCGGTACTTCTGTTTTCATTTACTCTCTTTCATAATATTTTAACACCACAAATGTGCAAAACCCAAAATTCTCAGAAGAAAGAAAAAGGCAGAGCTACTGAAGCATCTGAGTGAAGTTGTCTGTTTACAGCAGTTACAATGCAACAGTCTGCAGTAATAATAAAACCCTCACTTGCCTGCAGCAGTAGGCTGTCTGCAGTCATAGTAAAACCCTCCCTTGTCTGCAGCAGTAGGCTCAGTCTGCAGTAATAGTAAAACCCTCCCTTGCCTGCTCCTTTTTGGCATCTACTTCTCTGAAGTCTAGGCCAGTGTCAAGGACCTCTGGCTGACTAAATAAACTAGATGAAGTTATAAAATTCCCCTAAAACGCTAATATTCTCCAAGCAGAGTTGACTCAAACAAATAGCTGGTTGGCAGAGCAATGGTCTAAAACTCCAGGCCAAGAAATGCATAATACTGTCCTTTGGTAAGTTGGCTGTCCCTTGAAGCTATCTTATTGATAAAGCTCCCATAAGAGTAGACCCCAGTAGTCAAGGGTTTGGGAACATATGCAGACAGCAACTTCACCTTCGACTGTCAAGTGCCTACAGTAATAAGGAAATCCTTCTATGGTGTACAGCTTATGAACAAGTGTATGATATCTAGGTCCCAGGAAGATGTTCCTCTATATTTATCCTTCATCAGGCCAATCATTGAGTACATTGCCCCTGCCCCCCCGTCAGTATGTACTTGAGGCACATGCAGCAATTCTAACATCCTCAGAGGTGCCTCACAAAAAGGAAGCAGGGTGCAAATAATGTATCTTACTTGGATCACTTCAAAGTTCTTTCCCTTTTCTCTGTCTCCTACAGACATTTGAGGGGCAGCCTGTGCCTGGCATGTAAAGGCATCCTTGGGACCTGCTCTGATGGACTTTTTGCAGATCCACAAAACAAATGGCAACAGATCTCAGAACTTTACAATCAGGATTTGAACCTTGCCTGGCAACAGAACTCAGAACTGTACAATCGGGATTTAAACCTTGCCTGGCAACAGAACTCAGAACTTTACAATCGGGATTTAAACCTTGACTGCTAAATAAATAGAACATATTGGAGGGACAGTTATGTGTCTCAGAAGTTCACTGCATGATCTGACACCCGTTTCCGTAATGGACAGAGATAGCCAGTAAATACTTGACCACCCAATCCCTAGCCTACATGTACCCCTTAAAAATCTTAAGATTCCTAAACTTGTCAGATATGTTGGGGATGCATGGCTATGATGTTGGACACCCCTGTGGTGGTTAGCCTAGAGTACACCTATGAACCTGTGTGCAGGTAGGGACAGTACAGACTTCCCCAAATGGATGCATTTAGTGCTGGTGAAAAGTGAAGGATTGTCAGCTTTGGGGACTGAAGTAACCTT